>NC_056745.1:793353068-793473068 GCF_019279795.1 Protopterus annectens
ACCATATGGCAAGGACATGGCCCCACTATTTCCCACATCAGTGATGGTTATGCAAGTTTGTATGCCTGTTTCACCCTGTTAAATCCCCCATTGCCAACCTATTCATGGCCCCTACAGATGTCATCCACCTTAGACGGACAAAGTCACTCTGGACCATGCAATAATCATGTTGGTCTGTATTGCACATAACAAGATAGGTAGGTGTTCTAATCTGAAAAGTATCAACTCTGTGTGCATGTGTGTTTAAATGCATGTTCCCATGCTGCAGTGTGTGTGAGTGTTTGAGATGGCTCTACCATGTTAAGGGCATGTTAACCCCCTATTGGCAATCATAACAGCTCCTGCAGTTGTCACCCACCTGAATAGTAGTGGCAAACACTGCAAAACTATAGTAGCTCTGTGGTGCTTGTGTTACATATATAGCACTATTGTATCTAAAACTAGGCAGATAGAGGTTCTACTGTCAATAAGGGCAGGTCATGAGTGGGTGTATGTGTGTGTATGTATATATATATATATATATATATATATATATATATATATATATATATATATGTGTGTATGTATTTCCCCTTCCAGCAGTCTAACTGTGTTACAGCCACCAGCATACCTCTCAAACCCTCACAGAAAGACATCTGCTTTAAGCTATACAGAAAAGTGGGGCAAAGGTCAAACATTGAGCACAACCTTCACATATTGCTGTGACATGCATGGAAAGTAGATACCAGAACAGGTTGTACATTTGAATGCAGTTTCCAAAGGGTATAAGTTGTGACATGACAATATCCGTTATTAATCTCTAATGTTAGTCTATCATGATTTTCCACCAATTTCCCAGAAAAGCACAATGTTATGACAAATGGAAATAAAATATGTGGCGAACATCAGGAGATTCTGCAGAAATATGCAGAGGTGAGAGGTATGGCCACAATATGTACCACCCTGCAGGTTGCAGTGTATGGTTGGCAAGGTGTGACATGTGACAACAACTCAAACAATACAGAGGTCCCCAAAGTGTAGGAAACAGACATTTCATAAAGTTGTCTACTAATTGTACAGAGCAGTTATTGCACATCAGAAGCACCCTAATGTCATGACGAATAGCATAAGCTAAGGTAATGTCACACAAAGAAACTGTCATATTAGCAAGCCAAAGGACATTTTGTGTGTTGCACTTGCCGTGGGTATGGTATGTCCTGCCAACTGTCACATTACTACAAGACGTGTCCCACAGTCCACATTTGATAAGGTGTTAACCACTATCTGTGTTGCCTATGTGCATGCAATATGCAGACATGTGAAGGCCCTGTGACTACCTGCTACCCCAAATGACCAATGTGTATCTAAGCATGAATGCTAACTGCCACTACACACATATGTAGGTACTGCCTAAGGCTGTCTCAACTGTAAGTAGTGTGCACTCTGTCATTGAGCCACAAACTGCTGTCAACATACTGCAATGTGCCATACAGTGGGTATGGAATGGTGCCACAGTCCTGGCCTCAAGCTAAATGCAGACAACAGTGTCAACATTCCATATGGCAAGGACATGGCCCCACTATTTCCCACATCAGCAGCAACCCCATAAACACACACACACTGCAATGACAGACCTTGGTACTCAGCATGCTGGCAATGTTGCCTTCAGGCAACAAGTTGTGACAGTGGTCAGAAAAGGCTTGCATGAGGTTCACCACATAGGTAAAGGGACTGCATCCAGACAAAAGGTGGACATTACCTCTAAATAGTCCTCAGTCAGTACAGCAATACATTAGCAGCATGGCCAGTCTGCTATGCACCTATGCAGACATCTGCAGAAACTGTAAAGACTATAACAACCAAAAAGGTCATACATGGCTTTCAACACCTGTGCCACACAGACAACCTCTCATCACTACTGCCCCAGTGGTTAATGGTCAGGTTGTCCACTGGTGTCTGTGGCATGCCTAGATAACAACGTTGTGATCAGCCCTTCAACATCTGCCCCATATACAACAGTATAACTCTGTGCACATTACCAGCACTACAGGCCTGAATCACATATGACACAGCACAAAAAGTTGATGGAGACAGAGATTTGTCAAACAAAGGCTGCCCTGTCTCATGAATGAACTCCCCAAACATGCCAAACACAGTACCATGCAGACCCTCATCAACTGCTTCATGGTTGAGTGGATGGGAAATAAAAACAAACATCTGTCTCAGGGCTCCAACATATGTCCATCAATGCCATGGCCAGCATGTGCTGATCAATGATTGTGTTGGGGGTGAAATAAGGGACGCAGGTTCAGTACTCCAGTAACGTCCTCTGTAACTATGAACCTGTGATCCTAAGGAACATCCAGGTGACATGTATCAGGACTAGCTTGCTGTATGCCATGTCATGGGGTATGCATGCAGGATTATGCTGTCTGCCCCCATTGTCCCTCACACACTGTTCTGTGCATACCTTGGGGATAAAAAGGTGTCCATGTTACCACCCTGTCATCTTGAGCTTCTGTAATGACAGCAACTCAGTGCAGTCACCCTGAACAGAAAAAGAATAAAGTCTGTGAGACAACAGTCAGTCAGCAGTACTAACAACAATAAAGCATAATGGCACAGAGGTACATACACTTTGATGCGTGCACATGACAATTGGCAGCACACAGCACTATACAAGACATAACACTACCACACTACAAAATGCCCTTACCAGTATTAGAATCATCCTGTACATCAGACACATATTAACATGTCCCTGCATCGATGGTATGGATAACAGGGATGTGGCACAGGTATCATCACATGCACAGGGTGTGGTGTGGGGTTGCCAAATGCCTAGACTATGACATAGAGTTGACATCATGTGTGTGTGTGCGTGTCTGGAGGGTTGCTGGTCAGCTAGGCCATGGAGAAGAGCTGTGTGCATCTGTCAGTGACCTGCAGGTGGCTGTGATTTGTGACTGTGTGCATGCACACTGTCAAGCCATGTGCTAGCCCTACACTAGGGTATGTTGAATAGCCATGGACTGTACATGGAAGAATGTACAGTTCACTATCTCTGGTCGTGAAGATGGAAACTGGTTCTGCAAGGAGTGGTGCTGCACCACCATGCCCGAGGCCAGATGCGGTACTACTACCTGAAGGTGACCGGTGTCTGCTGACTCTGTGTCCTTCACGGGACTGCCTAGGACCATGTGCCCATGGCCTGCCATGTTGTGGAGTGGACAGCACCCTCCCTTCATTAGTGCTGGTGGTACTGCCACTATGGGAGTGTGAGTGTGCATGGCCACGTGGGCTCTCAGCTGATGTTACTGACCTACGTCCACATGTCCAACACCCTACTCCCACCACATGTTCAAACACAGACATTGCATGGTTAAGGACTGACAATGTCTCACCACACTGTCTATCCACTACATCAGCAAAATGATGTAAGCCATCACCAATGCCATGGAGGGAGTCATGCATGCTAGGCAGTGTTGCATCCATGACACTGAGCATCAGTCTGCTGTACTATTCACAATGTGCCTGTGCCTCCATGATGGACCAAAATATGTGACGGGTGACATGTGCTTTGACACCTCTGACAAGGGCTGGATGGGCAGCAGTCCTTCTTCAAGCAACCCTGACAATCTGTCTGTGTGGGATCTTGCAGGCTCTCTGATTATGGCTAGTATCTACAGTCTCAGATGCCACAGTCACAACACTACTGTGTTCAATGCCACCACCATCTATCTGCCCAATATCTGTGGCTGCTGGGGACTGGATATGTGTGGGCATACTGACTGTGTGCAGGGACATTGGGGTAGAAGTGGGATGTCAACCAATGGGACAGATTCAGCCCCAGCATCCCCACCTGTGCCTTACAATGGCCGCAATCATCATCGGTATCCAATGAGACACTGACATCAGGTTGTGAGGGGGACACACACCAACCCACATGGTCACCTGTGAGGGGAAGACAACATGATTACATCATTAATTTCTGCACTATAATGTTTGATGATCCACACACACACACACACACACACACACACACACACACACACACACACACACACACACACACACACACACACACACATGTGAAGTGCCATAAAGGCATTATACAGACCACACCTTCTGACTGATGCCATGCACAGCACGCAATCAGACCACAACAGACACACTCTGGACAGGCTCTCAACAACATGCAGTGCAGCTATGTCCAGTTAATGTTGCTAGTACTATACACCTGTGAGATACATGAGAAGTTGGAGTATGTGATGGACCTTCACTTAACGCACAGTGCATCTGTGTACACAATAGTAATGCACCCCATATAGCACAGTGGCTACATCTATACCAATCTACATAGGAATATGTTACAGCTCCTTAAAATATGCTACTGTGATTATCAATGTGATGCACTGCAGTGAATCCCACCACAAGTGAACATGGAACATATTGCAATATGGATATGATTAACAATTCTATGCATGGCAAACTGGCAGCCCTTAACATGCCAAGGGGATAGGTGACCCATAACATGATAGTTCACACTCACCGGCTACAGGTTGATGTTCCCCAGTCACACCAAAAGTACCTATGAAGTTGTGGGGGAGAGGTGTTGTCAGTACTCACAAATATGGCAATGGTACAGGATAATATGTGCATTTCTCAATGTGTACAGTACAAGCTGTGATACTACCAAAATTGCTGACATTCACAATATGTGTGCACATGTATGCATTACAAAATCTCGACCACAGATGCAGATTGACCTGACATATATATACATATATGAAGAGGCTGCCACTTTGAATGCTATAGTATTAACATGATAACCACTGGTGGCTTACCTGGATGCTCCTTGGATGTGGTTGCTGTGCCACCCACCTTCATGACATATGTACTGATGCTTTCCTGTGAGCTGGTGGCTGACACCAGGTTTGCCAGGAACTCCTCTGTGGCTGAGAATGGTGGTTGTGTAGCAGGCCCTCCACCTATGCCAGCACTGTCCTGGCCACAGCTACAGCCCGTTGCCATGTCTGGTGTATGAGATCACAGGGCAGCATGTTGTTGCAGGTTTTGGCAGCTCTTTCCCAACAGTACCTGGTGATAGAGTCTCAGGGCATCAATGACTGTGGCAGTCTCGGCTTCTGAAAAGGGGTAGTTTCATCTTCTGTACATCTCACTTGAAAACATGAACAGGGGAACATATCACTGGACTGCATATACTACTCACCATTATGTACAGACCCTACAGATCCATTATTGCCAGCAATATACACTGTTAGCCCCCACATCATACCCATACCATCTACCAGCACAGCATGTCTGTTAGTATTGGTAACATCCTGCTATTACAGTATGTGTTACCCCCCTGATCCTGATGTTTCATGCTATTTGCTACATGTGCTATGAGGTGTTGCACTGCATGTAGCTGTTGCACCTATTACTGCTTGGTCAGAGGCTGTCTACATGGCTTGCTGTGGTGTCAGCCTCCTATTGTATGAGTAATCCCCTAGTCAGTAGCCCCCCCCTCGGGTCACCCTGGCCTTCCTCCATCAGATTCTGTAGTATATGGCTGGACAATGTCCTACAGTTTTCCCAGTCAGTGTGGTTGATATTGGTGACCTGGCACAGTGTAGCATCTGCTGCATGTACACGGATGGACAGCCATCTACAAACACCACCAAGAAACAAACTGTCTGAGAGTTGGAATGGCTGTAGGAACCTGCAGTCCATGCTCTCAGCCTGTCAGTGCTGCATTTCTGTCCCCAAACAGGTTGTCAACACAATCAGTATACCTCACACACTTACATAACACACACAAACATCTGCAGTGGTCCTCAACATACACATACTCAAACAAAGGGGATCTCTGAGGCAAAGACACACATGAATGCCACAGCTGTAAACAGCAGATAACACACATGGCCACACATCTGTGTCCCATAGCCACACAAGTGTCAGCCCATGTCAAACATGTTACATGTAGGGGACTCCAGTGGATACACACTGGTGTGTCTCTGACCTGGTTGTGTATGTGGATGGTCACAGTTACTTTTCTGTCTGGTGACAGACACCACCATATTGCATACACACTGCTGTCTCTCACCAACAAGTACTGTTATGGGTCTGTCACAGTGCATGTTAGTGTGCCTGACCTGACATGTACGTCCCTGGACTATATGCAGTGAGACATGAGTGTGCACACAGGTTATGTGTCCCAGGCAGGTATGTCCATAGCCTTATGCAGCATTATGCTGTCATCCACAGACAGATGCCGCAGTACAATCAGGGAATGATTGCCCTTAACATGTCCACTTTTCTCCTGTGATATTGCAGGGGTTCCAGTACCTGTGAGTTGGGGGTGATGTGGTAAACAGACCATGATGCTCTGCGAGAGATGGCCTCCATCTTCACAGGTCTTCATGCGTCTGGCAGTGGTTCCTACCAGCTGCTTAGTGACTCTATTAGTAACATTGGTGAAGTTATCATTACCAGCATACAAGTGTCAGTGCAGCACACTTTGAAGCCCATGCTGCTACACGCTAGAGGTATAGGAATGACTTTGCCCTCATTGGAAGTATTCCTAACCCTGGGAACTGCAGATGTCTGTGCAGTCACACAGACCATGGTTCAAAGTTGCAGAGAGCACCCCAGCCTTAGATGGTCAACCATCCTATAATACATGCAGAAGCCAAAGTGTAGCCAGTAATACCATGGGACATTGGGTTTCCATATATATGAGACACATATACACCTCCATGTTGTACAGGCAGTAAGATGCACAGGGGACACTGCAGGGACAGTTCACCATTGTCAGCACAAACCTATTCAAATCACAGCTAACTACCAACCACCCAACTGTATTCAAAGTTGGGTCTTTACCCTGATCCTGGGTCAGTTGAACAACCCTAACATACATTGTAATACGTACCCATGCCAGCACAAAAATGTCCAGTAAGCCATCATCAGTGGATGTAGGAGCACCTTGGTGTGGCCAGAGGCTACCCCCATATGAGGTGAAGGCGTATTGCAGTTGACATTACACAACATGGGTTAAGACTGCCACATCACTACAGTGTAATCCTCCATGGCAAAGCAACTCTCATGCAGTCACTTTTGCAGTCATCACCTCTCACAATACCCATCCACCTAAGGCAGCCATACATACACCTCCAATGTGGAATACATCCTCCTGGGGAGTATAAACACCCTCACAGGTCCCAAACCATCATCAAAGACAGGCACCAATTTACACACATACACACAAGTGCTCTATGTGCATTTGTACAGATGCATGTAGTCAGGTATACCCAACAGGCCTACATCATCCTCTGCTAGGATAGGTACACCTGTCTGGTGGACATGTGCAATACATAGTGTCCATAACAGGGATGACATACCGCTGTCCGAGACCAAGTAGGTGCCCATTTTGGAGCAATGTCTCCTTAGCGTGTACATGAGACTGGGTTCTGTCTGCAAATCTGCACAACAAACACAGAGGCTATATAGTCTACATCCATTGCACACAGACATCTCCCCTGCTGCACATATGTCTGCAACAGCACAGGAAGCAACTTCAGCTGCTCACTTGTAGTGCTCAGGGACACCAGCTATACCACTGCTGTTGGCATTGCATACCAGATGCCTAACAGAGTCGGTGTAGGCTGCAACCCTGTGTTCCCTATGAATACATCAGGATATCCACAGTACGTCTCATGTCTCCTTTATGTGGGGAACAGGTCACCACAACCATGTGATAGTCATGGTACACATCTGCCTTGGAAGCCTATCACATCACAGGATGCATCTTACATGACCCGAAGCATATCCTTGCAACACCATAAGGAACTATATTCAAAGGAGGACTGACTACCGCCTCCATCCCATCCCTTCAGACTAAGGTGGGCTGAACCAACTCAGTCACATGATAGACACAGGAGCCTAACTAGGCTATTCTGCAAGACCATAATGCATTTTCAAGTGAATCCCATTAACAAAGACATGTGCAACCTGGACACACTCCATTATGCACACTTAGTCTTTGTCAAGGAAGGGTTCATGTCTGCTACACTCAGGTGACCTCGATGACACAGTCACCAAAACTGTGGATGGGGGGGGTGACACTGCAAAATGCCTACCTTGAGCTGGACAAACTATGTGACAGTATAGCCCTTGTGGCCATCATACATATAGCATTGCCAATATGCATCACACCATATGTTACCATAGGGGTACACACCAATGCGCTGACACAACCTACCTATTCCACATAGGGAAATGCACCTCATGCAGTTCTCCCATAAGTAGGTGTGTAACCTGTTGTTCCATATTTGGCTTCTGTTATGTGTGATGTACACATCTGATGTGCAAGTAACAGCCATTAGCCTATGTCTGGACATGTCTGTGGATGACTGCATGCTATGTGCCATCACTGGATTCCCTACTGATGTGGACATCTGCCTAGGAGGTTCTCACACAGATACATGACCATTGCCAGACACATGGCCTCAGGCCGCATGCCAGGACATGCAGTGTGAACTCCTATGGGGAGAGTGATGTCACCACATATTATGACAGTGCAAACAACATCCTAGGCAAACATTCAATCACGAGTGTGCTGTGGACACAAGTTTTGCAACATGACATGTCAACACAATGTTGCTTCCATTGTAAGATGAACTGTCTACATGGCTCATGTCATACATAAGGGTATGTCATCACAGGGCATGGGGTATAAACATCCCTGCATCCCACCCAATGTCTATAGTTCCCTGTTCATCATTCACATCACACAGCATATGCAGCAGTGGGAACATCACAGAGGTTCCTCAACAGGGAATACCAGGCCATCACGCATGTACCTCACAGCAATAGGCCATAAGGCAAACCCTTTCCCCGGTTTCATACATAATACTCATGGGTGACCTCAGTGTGACATGCAAGGCACTCATGGACTCCACATTGCTGGCACTGCTGCACAAGTGCAAGTCATGCTCCACTCTAACAAACACACACACACACACACACACACACACACACACACACACACACACACACACACACACACACACACACACACATACACACTCAACCTGGTGTGTGACATGAACTGGCCTTGTTGGCAGCTCATATGTGTGTCCCACACAATCAACCTACAGTGGAATGGGCACCCTGTTCACATCAGGGTGTGTAGCTATGTACATCTTTGCAGGTGTAGCCTGGATAACTGGATGGTTAACTGCACATACACCCTTGGGATACAGCCTGTGTCCCTGCTAGATGGGAGGCATTGGATGCTGCCTTGCATACACATGGGCTGGGTGCCCCCTATGGGCAGCATGTTAGTACCATGTCATCCAGTCTACATAAAAAAAGGTGAGTGGTACTACAATTGCATGTGAACATTCCGGCAACATCTGTGCTACACAATAACTGAGAGCAGTGCATATGTGGTGTAGTGTATCCTCCTCATGGCTGTCTGACATCTGCAGTACCTGGATGTTTGCAGAATGTGTATATGTGCATCTATGAGGCACATGTGTACATGTTCCTCATAGATGCAGTCCCCTGCCACATAAATGCGTATTTCCAGATACGGGTTGAACAGTACGTGATGGTTGTCCCCAGAGTTTGGGGAATGTGTCTGTGACATGGCAGAAACCTGGGAACACAGTAATGGTACATGGGTTGGGAGGGTGGCCTAATGGTTAAGGTGTTTGCCTTACAAACACAAGGTACAGGGTTTGAATCTCACAGGGGATAATTGGCTAGGCTTAAAATGTCTCACAAGGGCAGTTAGCCTAGTACTAATCTATGAACCTGATCTATGAGCCTATGAATATCTGGTACTGCATACATTTCCTTACATTGTATGCTCAATATGTATGCAATGCCACTTAGCCAGAGCCAGTGTCCTTGCACTACTAGTACCTATAACCTGCTGTCCTGCTGCAGGGGGTCATAGGTATGCTAGCCATAGGTGTCAGGCAATGAGATGCCAGTGTGGAGTACACAGTGACCTAGCCAAAGTACCTCATTAATAATGAGGGACACCTGTACAGTCTTTGAACTAAGCCTGTATGACATTCACAGAGTGAGAGGGGCTCACTGACAATACATGAGGTCATATGCTGCCTGTATTCACCAGTTCCTACTGTCAGTATTGTACAACAGACAACAAACTTAGCAGTCATATGTGAGCTGACCATAGCTGGGGTGATTCAGGGGCCAGAGCTGTGATCTATACCACTGCAGACAGAGCCATAAGGGATGGCCATAGGTCTGGCCAGAAGACTAACAGCAACATGGCTGTCCAGGCAATGTTATTGAGACCTACAGTTTAAATTCTTATTTCCCATGACTGAATCACCCTATCTGCATTCCATTACATGCTTCATTCAGTGACATACCTGGTATAGTGCTGTACTCCTTTGAGTGAAGAAATCCATTTGTAGGATCCTAGTGAATCATAGTCTCTCTTCATGAATAAAGATTCAGACCTGTTTACCATAGGCAGCAGATTGTCTTTTGTAGGTAATGCTCATGAACAGGTGATTTCTTGAGAATCACTCTGTGACCCCGACTTCCTAATTACATCCAGAACAGCTGGGTGGCCTTTTGATTAGCCAATGGCATGGCTACACAGTGCTATAATTAAGGCCTTCATATAGGTCTTGCCCCAATTCCTGGCCTGTGAGGAGGACATTATTGAAGTGTTGGAGCTACAGCTTTACAAAGGGTAGGTAGAAATACTGTCCACTATTTGGATTTATGTGTTATGTTGACAGTTTGGCATGCTCTGTCTGGCCATTGTTAACAGAATTTCAGCTTCTGTAGCAGTATACTGTTGAAAAATGTGTGTTGGGGTCAGTAAGGGGACAGGCATATGTGACTGTCGTATATCCTTTTTATCTGAATATACATGCTGCTACAGTTGATGCTGTTCTGTCAGCTGTATATGTTTGTTTGGGGAGACTGTGACACATGTCCCTTTCACATGAGCACCCCCCAACACTTGATATATGTGTATTGTGTGGATACTCTGTTCTAGGTGTTTGGGAGGTATGATACTTCTGTAGCAGGTAGCTGGACATACTGCTGCATGTGTAGCAGGGCACATTGCTACATTCTGTCTAGGAGTCAGACTAGGTATCATGAAGATATAGGGGGACAGCAAGCTTTTACTGTCAGTGAGGGAGCGGTGTCAGCTGTTGTGTCACAGCATGACCTGGATGAGGGTACCCATAACAATCCAGGTGAAGCATGTGCCTCTGGTACATATGTTACATTATAGTGCCATCCAGAGAGTGTTAGGCAACATTTATAACACATATTCATAATTGTGAAATGTATCCCACCCTGCAGGCCTTTAACATGCTACTGTGGGTGGCAGTGTTTGCAGGTGGGAGCAACCAGTTTTGCTGGACATTGCATGGCTCCGTTATTCCTATGTTGTATTGACATGCATATAGTTGTTGCGCCACAGACTGGGCTGTGGGCTGGGACTGTGTGTGTCCAGATGGGACACATGCTAGGAATGCAATAGAAAGATGAAAATGGGAGTGATAAGCACTAGGTAACATATCTACCACAGGAGGAGTGGTTTCTGGCTCAGAAAGTATAGTTTATTGGTCGTTTGGGAAGCTTTTGCATCTCTTTCAACCTTCTGATTTAAAAGCCTGTGTTTGGGGCTTGTTTCCTGCCTTTCCTGTTACTAGTCTAGTCCAGGTACAGATTTGCTGTATCCAGGACTCTTTGTAAGCTTCTGAGCCCCCCAAGCCTTTCCGTGTTGGAGGGAAGCCTTCTAGATTATCAGTGGGAGTGGTAAGCACTAGGTAGCCTATCCTCCACAGGAAGAGTGAGTTTTGGCCCAAAATTTGTAACTTATTTGGCCATTTGGGCAGTTTTCCATCTCTTTCAACTTGCTAGCTTAAAATGCCTGCATTTGTACTTGTTCCCCACCTTTCCTGTAACTAGTCTAGTCCAGGTACAGATTTGCTCTATTCAGGACTCTTTGTAAGCTTCTGAGCCCCCCAAGCCTTTCTGTGTTGGAGGGAAGCCTTCTAGTTTATCAGTGGGAGTGGTAAGCATTAGGTAGCCTATCTACCACAGGATGAGTGGTTCCTGGCCCAGAAATTGTAGCTATTGGCCATTTGGGCAGTTTTTTTTTCCATCTCTTTCAATGTTCTGGTTTAAAAACCACACACGCTTGTTTCCTACCTTTCCTGTAACTAGCCTAGTCCAGATACAGAGTTGCTGTATCCAGGACTGTTGGTAAGCTTCTGAGCTCCGCAAGCCTTTCTGTGTTGGAGGAAAGCCTTCTAGCTTATCAGTGGGAGTGGTAAGCACTAGGTAGCCCTTCTACCATGAGAGGAGAGGTTCTTGGCCCAGAAATTAAAGTTTATTGACCATTTGGACAGTTTGTCTGTCTCTTTCAACTTTCTGGTTTAAAAGACCACATCTGTACTTGTTTCCCATCTTTCCTGTAACTAACCTACTGGGTAGCACTAGAAAGCCTTAAACTGATACAAGCCTTCTAGCTTAGAAGAGAGTCTTTGGAGTGAATAAGTATCAGTTTTCTGTACTTTCTTGCTGTACTTAACTGCTTTCCACCTAAATGCAGGTTTTCCAGTCTTTATTGTGATTTAAAAGCTTGTTTTTTTCACATATTGTACTTATTTGACTGCCTGCACGTTTAAAAAGTTGTTTTTTGTTTAAATAATTTGTTTAACTGTTGTAGGCTACACACTAAAGTGTGGTAGTCTTTTCTGATCGTTTGTAGTCATTTAAAGCTGTTTTAAGTGTATTTGTTTACTGTTTTTGCCTCATCTTTTAAAAAAAACAAAAAAACTAAAAAAAAAACAAAAAGATTCCTTGTTTCCCACGTTTCTAAGCTAGTATAGTCCAGTTTTCAGGCTAGTACTGAATTCAGGGCTGTGATACTAGTTTCTGAGTTGCACATACCTTACTTGGAACGAAGGAAGCTTCTCTGTTCACCTGTGAGAGAGGGGAGCTTTGAGCAACCTATCTCTCCCTGAAGGAGTGGTTCCAGCCCAGAAGTTAGTAGTTTATTGGCCATTTTAGGTTAATTTCTATCTCTTTCATTTCCCTACTATAAAAACCATGTTTGCACTGTTTTGCACACCAGCAGTGCCAGTTAGCTATGGTTAAATTATTCCTGGCTCCACTAAGTCTCCTCTTCAGCTTTTCCCTTGAAACTGGTCTAACTCTCAACCCAAGCACTCAAAAAGCGTCTTACAGCCCAGCACTCATTCAGACCTAATAGCAAGCACTAATATACCCTGACACTGATTGCCCGGCAAGGCAAGGCTCTTTATTCACCCCTTACCAACCAAGTGACTAAGCAGCTCACCCTACTATTCAGGCATGACCAAAGGGCAACTTCAGGTGCACTCTCCAGTCCAGATGGTGAATCTGGGTATCCTGAGGCAATGTTACAACTGCCTCATGTACACAGACAACCTTCTCCTCCTACCACAAAACACTAACATATGCAAGAGATGCAATTATACAGCCAAACTGGAAGCTAAGCTGTCTCCACCCAAGACTGGAACAGACAGTAAAGAGGAGAAGGTTAACACTTGCACCACAACTCCAGCCGCAAACAGACCTACTAAACAGCACTGGCAACAAATACACATAAATACACAAAATCATACTTGGAGGCTCTAAATAAAAACCTGCAAAAGCATCAGAGACCTCCAAAGCAGACACCCAAACAACCTGCACTTCTTGTCACAAACCAGACAGCACATAAAACACAAAATCAGCGTGCTGCACAATCACAGCTGTTAAGGCGAAATAACATACCTAACACACTAATAATAGGTGACTCTATAGTCAGGCACACTAACATCCAACTCACGGGGCTGGACAAGCAGAAGGTTACTGTTAGCTGCCTGTCAGGAGCCAGAATCTGCCGCATAACACAAGCACTCAAGTCACTCCAAAACAAGTACAAATATGACTCTGTCATTGTTCATGTTGGTGTGAATGACTTGAGATGTACCTCCCTGGACTACATGAAAAGAGACATGGAAGAGCTCTCTGATCATGTAGCCCAGGCTGGTATGACCCTGACCCTGAGTAGCATCCTGCCCTCACCAAGAATGATACCTCAGTATAAAGAAAAAACTATCAATTTCAACAATTGGCTAAGCTTCTGGTGTCATTCAAAGGGGATCCAGTGTCTGTCAGCCTGGGAAGACATGCTCGACAAGCCCCGTTGCTTCACAAGAGATAGCTTGCACCTGTCACCCCTAGGCTTTCGAATACTGGCCAAGGCTCTTGCTGCCCACATAGTGCCTTTTTTAGGCAAGGCTCAAAAGTCAAACCCACCTCCGTAAACAGCACAATTAACAAAAAACTGAGGGCTATGCTACTCAACGTCAGGAGTTTAAATCTCAAAATGCATGCAGTCGAAGCACTCCTCAGTATGGAGAACGTCAACATCTGTGCAGTAACTGAAACCTGGTTCAAGGCTCCAGAGATGACCCCAGCACTTACGGGCTACAAATCATGCCACACGTTTTGGCCACAGAACATGGACCGAAACACAAAAGGAGGGGGTGTATCCATATTCATCAAGGGTACCTACACCTCCAGGTTAGTAGAGCAGCATGATACCTCTGAGATTATCCATGTGCAACTAACATTGGGCAAATCTGCAATGCAAATTGTGGCCTACTACAGATCACCCTCCATGACCCAGGACCACCACTCCACCTTTCTGGAGACAGTGGAAAACAAGAAGGTCCAACCGAACACACTGATATTGGGCGATTTCAATTGCCCTACCATTCACTGGGAAAACTACTCGAGTACAAATACCCAGGCCCAGCGCTTCCTGGAATTCATCAGCTCAAACGCCTTGGATTTCCTGGTAAACTCCACTGCCAGAGGTGAAAACATATTGGACCTGGTCATCACCAACATGGGCGACAGGTGTACCACACCAGAGGTCAATCCCTCACTGGTTAGATCAGACCATAAACTAATCACTCTGGATGTCCACACCCCACCACCACCCCCAACTAAGGAAACCACAGTAAAAAACTTTTCTAAAGCAAACTTCACCTTACTTAAGACAGAGTTGGTAAGTTTCCCAGCCCCCACGCTAAAGGATAAAGCTGCCCAATATGCAGAAACCTTTACAAATGCTCTCTATGAGCACCTACAAGGATGTATGGATGGTGCCATCCCTAGCAAAACCAAGACTCACTCATCTAAGAGAAGGAAACCAGTTTGGTGGACCCCTACAATAAACAGGCTATACAATAGAAGGAGGAAACTAGTTCAGAAAAAAAGCAAATCCTAAGAAGGAAAGAAATCCCTGATCAGTATCAGTAAAGAAACTAATGTCCCTCATGAAATCATCCAAGGCTAACTTCAAAAGAAAAATAGCCAAGGATTCAAAAGATAACCACAAAGCATTCTTTAGCTATGTTAAGAATCTAAGTGGCAACTCGCAGATATGCACTGAACTAGTGCAAAATAGCACAAAATATACTGAACCTACTGATATTGCCAACATCCTGGCAGATAGATTCAGTGCAAACTTCACACCCCTCTCACTTCCAAAAAGGCCCACAACAATACCGAAAAAGTGTAGTGTCCTAAAAATCACAGACGCACAGGTGAAAACAACCCTTTCAAAAGCCAAAAACACAGCATCAATGGGACCAGATGGTGTCCCATGATGTGTCTTGCATGAACTAAAGAACGAACTAACCCCCCACCTAAACACGCTGTTCAACCTTAGCCTCTCCACAGGCTACGTGCCCATAGAATGGTGCACAGCAGTGGTTATTCCTCTCCACAAAGGAGGAGCCACAACTGACCCTGGTAACTATCACCCCATAAGCCTGACTAGCCTGGTCTGCAAGGCTATGGAGCGCATCATCATGGAACTCATTAGCAAAGACATTGGGAGCCCCCAAACACTTGACCCGACCAAGTTCGGCTTTGTTAAGGGCAGATCATGCCTACTAAAGCTGGTTGAGACAGTCACCAAGGCCATAGATGAGGGAAAGGTGGTTCACACAGTGTACCTTGACCTCACCAAGGCTTTCCACACCATTCTTCACTTGGGTATTACAGAAAAACTCACCAGACTGAACATAAACCCCTATGTCATGAGATGAGTTGCCAACTGGCTTACAGACAGAACTCACACGGTAAGAAAAGCGAGCTCCAGGTCCGACTCTAAACCAGTCACAAGTGGTGTCCTGCAAGACTCGGTCCTGGGATCCCTACTGTGCGGCATATACTTCTCAGAAGTACAGCCAAACACAGGAGGACTATGGCTAACCAAGTTCATCGATGACTGCAAGCTGGGAGCCAGAATTGACTCTCCAGCTGACACGGACATCCTCCAAAAGGGCCTTACTGAGACGGACACCTGGTGTCAAAGTCATGGCCTCAAGCTAAATGCCAAAAAATGCAGTCATCCCATTTGGGAAAAACAAAACACCCATGAATTACCACATAGGTGGGAGCCTCCTTAATACAGAAGAGATAATAAGAGATCTGGGGACCCAGGTAGATAGTAATCTCTCCTTTGGCAATATGATTGTTAGGAAATTTTTCTTTGTGGCCCATCTAATTACTAAAGGGTTCGCATCTAGAAATAAAGAGGTTATAGTGCCCCTCTACTCATCACCCATTAGACCCATTATAGAGTACAATGCCCCATTTGGGATGTACCTTACAAGACATTTCCAATAACTGGAAAGACCAAAAAAGTACCTCACCAAGAGGATTACTGGCCTCAAACATATGTCCTATGCAGCCCGACTGAAAAAACTCCGGATGTGCTCAGTGGCATATCGCTTACTCCAAGGTGATCTCTGCCTGACTTACAAAGCCATGTCCAACTCAGAATTGATGGACATGCTCCACCAAAAAAATCCAAGTCACTATGAGCCATGCGCTCTAGTGAGCTAAACCTCACCACAATAAATAGAACATGCTGGAGGGATAGATTCCTGTCACAGAGACTCCCCATGCTTTGCAACAAAATTCCAAATTACATCAGGCAGAGCCCCTCTCTAACACTCTTCAAGAGAAACCTTGACGAGTGGATCGGTAACAGAAAATACACCCCTGGGATCACTTCATTGGCTCTGCTTGACAGAGGATCAGTTAATTAATCAATAGGGCGGCAAAAGCCGACACACTCTGGCTAGGCTTATAAATGCCCTTGGGCAGATAGCCTAGTACCTACCTATGAACCTATATAATATATTTATAATATATATTATATATCCATAATACAACTGCAACAATAGAATGACCAATGAGTCACGGAACAAAAACTGGAGCAGAAATGAAGGACTTGAGCACAGCTCGAACAGTACAAACAGTAAAACTCTTTTATTGAGTAAAACAATATGGACAACTTGACTGGTTAAGCGCTTTCATCTGTTTGTATACAGACTTCCTCAGAACCAGTATTTTAGAAATACCCATAGTTTAAATAGCAACTTTGGTGCCAAAAATTATCAGTCACTTAAAGAAACTTCCTCCTATATCACAATATATAACATAACTAAACAAATGCTAAAATACTTTTTATAGTAAGTATATGGCTTTAAGGATTAATTGGGCAGTTGATGGCAATGATAAGCTTGGTATAAATGCTGTGCTTTACTCTTCTTTGATTGTCTGATGAAGTGGCTGGTGCCACGAAAGCACTCACCTTTTTTACTAATAAAGCTATTATTCTACATAGCTGTGGCTGCTACCTCCTGCTTTGTTTTTTACTGTTCATTTTATTGTTGTTGGAGGTAATTCTTGCCAGCACCGTTTGGTTTTTACTGTGGAGATATATATATATATATATATATATATATATATATATATATATATGCCCAATTTTTTTAAGGTGAGGGTGGGATGTTGGGGAAGGGTTTTAGGTATGTTTGGGGAGGTAAGTTGGGTAGAAGAGGTTGCTTTTGCAGACAGACAAGACAGCAGACATGGGTGGTGTATGACACATGAGGGGGATAAACACCTTGGATGGGGAGGGTGGTTGGGAATCAGAGGACCACGCGCCCCTAGATGGAAACAATGGGACTGAGGTTCCTACCCATGGGCAGCAACCACTGCCCCTTCATGGCCCTGAAAGTGTCTGTGCTGGGGGCTGGGAGCTGGGGCCAGCCTGTCCCTTGAGGTGTGACAGTCTGCACACTATCTGGCACAGGCAGTCATCCAAATCCCGCTGGATGACCCTGCACACAATACCTCAGATCTGGTGTCAGGTTACAGGGTCCTCTCCAGGAATGGGCCCAGGGGGAGGGATGGGCCCCATCTCCTGAGGCAGTTCCACCCAAGGGTGGTGCAAGACCTGCAGAGGAGGTAGATCAAGGTTGGGTCCCAGTTGTGCTGGGACCCAGTGCTGTAGCCAGATGAGGCAGAACAGGCAGATCAGATGTGGTTGGCCAATCCAAACATGCTATGGTGTTGAGATTTGTCAAAGTCTAATGGTTAGTCATGAACAACACATTTCAGCATTAGTTATGACAGCATGCTTGGGTCTTCCAATTAGCCCGATACAATCAAATTGAAAATAATTGCATATCAAATGGAACACATGCATAAATGGAATAACAGTCATTATTGTAACAGCATGCCAGTAACAGTTATGGTAACAGGACATCAACAGTGGAATTTGAACAAGGTATGTTAGTATGCAACCATTGAAATATATGAACAATAATGCAAGTCCCAACATTAGGTTTTGAGAACAACATACCCGTAGTATATGAATAATAATTAGTGATGCAGACAATGGGTGGTGGGAGAGAATATCAGTCCATTACCAACTGTATAGGCTATATTTTTCACAACAGTACTGCTCAATGCTCTACAGGTCTGCCTTTACTTTACATCTACCTGTGGCCTATAGCTTCTGTAGTACATACATACCTGTTAAGCTGTTGACCTGGAATAGTATGGGGCAAGCTGTGAGAACTCTAGGTACATAACTAGAGGGGATTCGTACGTGTTAGGGTTACATATATGACTAACAAGGTGTACTCTGCACTGATGTTGTGTGAGTGTGCTACTGACATACATCAACTGGATTTATGTCTGTGTTCAAGGTTATTGGTAACAGTGATCACTAGCTGGGACAACATGACACTTGAGAGACATGTATCGGGAAGAGTGCATGGTGTATACACCTATCCTGCTGTCATTTGTAGGCATGGGGTTGGCCACTAGTACATTTGTACACAGTTTATTAATATACCCTTCATACAGCTAATACAAACAATTCTTTACCTGTAAGCCTTGTGGATAAAATATCTGTTAACACTAGTTGACGGTTTCTACAAACAGTCAGAATTACTTGTGTGCAACTATAAATGCATCTTAGTACCAGTCCCTGGATTCAAACTGTGGTCTGTGTGTGCAGAAATGAACAACATACCTATTTCTTATCTCACTGAGCTACTGGGCTACTACTTTTGAGGGCTTGACTGGTTTCTGCCAAAAAATCACTTGGTTACAAAGTCTGACCTTGTATAAGTAGAGTGTCACAGAAGATTGTAGTGACAGTTGAACATACATGCATGAGATTCATGCATGACAGTTAGTGAACTGTCTATTAATACTTTGAATGCAGGTGTGGATGTGAATATGTGTGAAATGTACAGACCATAGCAGGGTGCTGGGTTCCATACCCGACCCATATACATTTGCATATCATATATTTGCAGTCTCCACCTATTACAGTCTCATACTTGCCTGCATCAGCTTACCTACATTCAGGACTACATATAGTTGAAATGCAAAGGTTAACACAAGACAATGCTGCAGGGAACACACTATAATACATTACACATTACTATTCGAGATTCAGATCTTAGTGCAGAACATGCATCAAATTTTATTGTATTTTATTTTACAGCACTACATCTACAGTTTAGCATAACAGTTAGTTATCAGCCAAACCTCACTCAATTCATGGTCGCATAGCCATATTTGCTCTGTAGCACCTGTACAATTGTATTTCTTCAACAACAAACCAGAATAAACACAACAGTTTGTGGAAGTAAAGTTTTTTGAGGGTGACATGACACAGTGGCTTATTACATTCAAAATTCTAAATTCAGTTGTACCGCATATCCTGTAGATGATGAATGAATTTAATTTATTACCTTCACAGTATCTGTCACAGTGTACTTTATTAGCAGATCCTTAGTATTCATATTGTATATACTTATGTCATTCCTACACAGTATTACTACAGTATTGGCTTTCTTTCATCAATAGTAGCTTGTTTGTTGCCTTCATCCTTATTGCAAAGTACCTGACATTAATCACTTATATCAATGTGGGTCTAACAACACATTTCTCAGTAGTCTCAGAACACAATATACCTAATAGCAGTAGACAATTACACTTTCTTATTTATTGTACTATATATTGCAGGATAGATCTGTACTTACCACACTGTCAGTGCAGCCTCTCCAGATAGCCAGCATGGGCCTCAGTACTATGAGCCCTCTAGTCTGCAGCTGTGGGGGCAAAACACACCATTATGCATACCTGTCTATCAGATATTTTTTACTACAACTTGATAAATCAACAGTTGCTATACTTACAAACTTCTAGGGCATTCCAGTACCAAGCATCTTGGATCCATTGGGCCAAGAGCACCCCCTTCCTCTGCTTTAGGTCATCATAATGATAACAGACCTGCTCACCAGTGTGGGGGATTCCAGTAGCATTGGTGAGCTCACATGCCAGATGATCCCAGGCCTCAGACTTCTATTCTGAGCCCTGGTACTGGTCCTGCAGTAGTCTGTTGTCATGTTTCTTAACAAGGAGACCAGCCATAACCCTGGACTCCAACATGCCCCAGCGCTGCATCCAAAAGCACACTCCCTCTCCAGCACCTGTCATAGTTCCTGCACGGATCAAACTCTAATACGTTCTGCCTGTATTCCTACCTGTGTGGTTTAAATAAGGCCATTTTCCCACCCTGTGCTGCCATTTGGACCATTTTTAAAAATGCTAAGCACAGCTCAGCAGTGTGCAAACCCTATGGCTTAGTTGAGCAGTGCTTAACATAGCACATGCTTAGCACTGCTTAGCGGTGCACAAATCCACTTAGCTGAGGACTGCTTGGAAGAGGATTGCTTAGCAATGGTCAAACCAGCTAAATGGAGCTAAGCATTGCTAAGTATAGCTCAGACAGGACCTGTTTAAGCATTGCTTGGCTTGGCTTAGCAGTGCTTAGCAAAATGAAGCTAAGGGCAAGCATGATTTTTCACTTAAAAAAATTAGATATTGATTAGTCATTATTGATAAATTATAATTAAGTGTATGTATTTTACTTTACATGACTTCCCCCATGTGCTTTCATACATTACTTTGGGGTGTGACTATACTGTATCTGACACTTGTGTTTAAATGGTAGTTTTCTCCATTGACACTGGGATTCTAGACCATCTGCACTACCCTGGTTAACAAATATCAATAACTACATAAATAAATAAAATAAAAATTAATGTAAACATTTTTTCCCATGTAAAATCTTAATGGTCTGTTGGGATATTTGAACCGAGGACCTACTGCACACGAAGCCATGACTCTAACCACTTAAATAACTTGGCTGTGGAAATTGTAGCTATATATTTCTATATAGCTTCTTGATATGTTTAATCATGGCTGAGCAAAGTGCCGCACCATACAAACTGACTGAGTTATGCTTAAACTTTAAAGAAAAAGAAATATAAAAAGTAACAAAACCATATCCATGGGGAAATATTTAATTACTATGCTGTCCGGCACTGTGACAGTACAGGGGGTTTGTTACACTCACTGTAACACTCCCTACAGCTACATTTTCAGAATGGCCAGGAATACACAAATATGGATTTTAGTGCTGTACAGCACTTTGAAAGTGCAGAAGGTGTGTTGCGGACAGTGTTACACACCCCCTGTATGACATACAACACTTATGAAAAAGTGTCAGAGGACACTTTATTTGAACAGGGGGTGTGTAACGGATACTGTAATACACCCCCTATGTGACATTACACTTGAAATTATTAAAAAAGTGTCCAAGAACACTTTCTTTATTGTCTTAGTGCCATACGCCAATTGTACAATGCAGGGTGTGTGTTACGGAAACTGTAACACACACCCCCTACATGACAGTACACTTAATATTATTAAATAAGTGTCTGAAGACACTTTACCTATTGTTTAAGTATTGTACGGCACTTTTATTTATTTTTATTTTTTATTTTATTTAACATTTGTTGACCGGGAATGTCCGACTAGGTTCCACAGAGCCTGTTTTCAGCGGAGGCCCGGGGAGAAATGCTCCAGATGCATGTCTTTGGAATTAAATTTTACAATGCAGGGAGTTTGTTATGGATACTGTAACATACCCCCTATGTGACACTATACTTAACATTATTAAATAACTGTCTGAGGGCACTTTCTTTATTGTTTTAGTGCTGTACAGCACTTTAAGAGTGCAGGGTGTGTGTTACAGATCTGAAAGCACTGTAGCACACCCTCTAGCACTCATTCACTATCTGTGTACATGGCTCCCCCTCAGTAGTGCAAGTTCATTAATATGCAAGGCACTCTGCTGAGAAGGAGATGCAGACAAGGACACAATTCACTTCATGTCGGAATAATGCTATTCCTACACAGAGTTTATTAAATCTGGGGATAGGTCTATTAATAGAGAAATTACTGTCTTTCTTTGACAAACAGGGGGCTGTAAGGAATACCTGGTCACAAGCAATATTTACATTGGATGAAAAACATTTCACTGGGATATAATTTCTTCTTGAAAAAGAGGGTAGGATGTTTGGTACTAATAAAACTTCTTAAAAGTGGAAACCTGAAGGTCAATTTTAGTGGAACTGTACAATCTTCATTCTAAGATGGAAAGCATAATAGCAAATATGACATATTTGTGTCTTTCGGCTTTTCCCGGTTAGGGGTCGCCACAGCGGAACTCCGATCCGCTAATTATTGGTAGTTGATTTTTATGTGCCGAGTTACCAGCCCTGATGCACAACCTTCAACAAAGGTACGCCCATTCACGCATGTCTCCACGCAGAAGACGCTCTAGCTGAAAATCAAACCGGACAGCGTCTTACTGTGAGGCGACAATGCTACCGCAGCACCACCACCGCGGATTAGCAAATATGACATATATATATATATATATGGCAAAATGGAGAAGCAAAAAACAAACCAAAATGAAAACAAAAATGCAGAAAGGTAGCAGTCTGGCGATACAAATCCACAAAATGTGAAGAGGTTTGAACGCAAAATTAGTTTAATAAAGTAGCGTTTTCGCTGCTTGAAAAATCCGCAGCTTCTTCAGAAAAACTTAAAAACAAGCAGTGAAACTTTTTTTTAAAAAGGTTTAGAGGAAGTGTTAAAATTACATCACTTCCTGTTGAGAACCTCATGACAACACGCTCATACTAAAAAGTTACTAAAAGCGCTCCAAAACATTAAACGGGCGCAAAGTTAGTTTAATAAAATACCATTTTCGCTGCTTAGAAAAATCTGCAGCTTCTTCACAAAAAAACTCCATTAAAACAAAAAAACAAAACTTTTTTTAAAAGTTTGGAGGAAGTGTGGGAAGTACATCACTTCCTGTTGAAATCCTAATGGCAACAAGCTCATAAAAAACATTGCTAGATGAGCTCCAAGGATTAAAATGTGTAAGAAATGGCTAAATATTATAAAACATGAACCAATACTAAATAAAATGGCAAGTTTAAAGCAGAAGGTAAAAAGAGATAAAAAGTGAAAAAGATGTAAAGAAATATAAAAAGATGAAAAAATGAAAGAAAATGAAAAAAAGGGAATGGAAGTACAGGGGGGAGGGGGGGCGGTAGAGAGGGAGGAAGAGGGGGAGATGGGGAAGGGGAAAGGGAGGGGAAGGGGTGGGGGTGAAGAGGGGTGTAGGGGGTGGTGGTGAAGGGGGTATGGAGGGGAGGGGAAGGGGGGAAGGAAAGGAGGGAAAGAGGAGGGGGAGGGAGGGAGGGAAGGGGAAGGGGAGAAGGGTGGGGGTGTGGGGAGGGAATGGAGGGATTTGGGGGGAAGGGGAAAGAGGGGGAGTAGAGAGCAGGAGAAAAGGGAGAAACGGAGGAATCAGTAAATTTATCTAGTGTAACTCCTCATTTTTAGAACTGCTGAGATATTGCAGTTCTCATTCAACCCTGGGTTATTAAATGCATTGAGTGTCATTTGCCATTGAAGTTCTTTTAATTCTAATAGACATGGGGTAGGGCCTCCCCTAATATTATTGGGTAAATGGTCAATGCCCATAAAGGAAAATTTATGGCCAGGGTTGCTTTCTGTATGTTTGGCCAGTGCGTTATCCAGTTTATGATTCTTCATAGCATAAATATGCTGGTAGATACGCTGCTTCAATTTCCTGTCAGTCTTGCCAATGTAGAATGCAGAACAGCATTCACATTGGGCTAGATACACGACAGACCGGGTGTCACAGTTAATTCTATGTTTGATAAAATATTTCCTCCTGTTGACTTGAAACGAGCTTCCAGCTTTGATCACATTACAATAATTGCAAGCCCCACAAGTAAAGCATCCCTTGTTCCTAGTGAAATCCATATTCAAGGGGTTGCTTTGTAACAGCTCCTTGAGGTTTTTACCTCTTCTGAAAACAAACTTTGGAACTGCGCCCAATTTTTCAGATAGATATAGATCGCTGCTTATAAAATACCAATTTTTCCAAATAATGTCAGTAACTTTCTTGGAGTCATTATTGAAAGTAGTTATGAAACTGGTAGTAAAGTTACTTTTGTCTTGGAAGGTGACAGTAGTAGAAGCAGAACAATCTACATTGGTAGGAGAGGTAGAAGAAATTACACTCGAAATTCCAGATGCATTGTTGGCCAAGTTAGTCTTGGATTCGTCTAGTAGGGGTTTAAAATAACCTGTTGCTCTCTTACTTTCAATCTCAAGAATAATATCATCCAGAAGTAACTCAGGATATCCTCTGCTGGAAAATTGGTTCTTGAGGAATTGAACCTCTTTTTGAAATGATTTGGATGTGTTGCACATCCGTGCAGCCCGTACTAGCTGGCCTTTTACTATTCAACGATTTTGCTTATAAGGGTGCAGGCTGGTGAAGTGGAGCATTGAATTACAGTAGGTCGCTTTCCGAAAAACTGAGGACAAGTATCTTTTTCCTATTCGATCTTTTTTAATTTCCACATCAAGGTAGTCAATAACTTTGGTAGAAAAATGATAAGTGAATTTCAAAAATGGAGTTGTTTGATTCATGTGCTCAACAAGGGTGGTAGCCTCATGGGAATCACCATTAAAGAGGATGAAGATGTCATCCAAGTAGCGTGTATATAATCGTAGCTGTTTCTTGAATGTAGAGTCAGAAAAGAGAAATTTACTTTCCCAATAAAACATAAACAAATTAGCCACGCTAGCCCCACAAGGAGATCCCATTGCCACCCCTTGTTTTTGAAGGTAGATCTGGTTGTTAAACATGAAGAAATTGGAACTTAAAACAAGGTCCAATAACTCGGTGACAATTCTAATTTCGTTAGAAGTAGCCCTCAGTTCGAGTAATTTCAGCTCTAACCATTCTACAGCTTCTTGATGTGGAATTGAAGTATATAGGTCCACAACGTCGATGGTTAAAAAGTTGTTGGAATCCTCAAAAATCATACTGTTGATGTTACTTAAAAAAGACCAAGAATCTTTGCAGATAGTAGGAATTTCTTTGATGTATTTTGACAATATTTCATCAATTAACCTGGCTGATGGATATGTCATAGACAACCTACCGTCCACCAAAGCCCGCATGGGAGGATTTGCAAGGTTTTTGTGTATTTTGGGAATTCCGAACATGACTGGCACTTTGGGGAAGGTGATGTCTAAGTAACTGTAAAGGTTCAGATCAATGATTGCTGAGAGGAAAAGGTCTCTCAAATAACCTCTCTACAGCTTCTTGATGTGGAATTGAAGTATATAGGTCCACAACGTCGATGGTTAAAAAGTTGTTGGAATCCTCAAAAATCATACTGTTGATGTTACTTAAAAAAGACCAAGAATCTTTGCAGATAGTAGGAATTTCTTTGATGTATTTTGACAATATTTCATCAATTAACTTGGCTGATGGATATGTCATAGACAACCTACCATCCACCAAAGCCCTCATGGGAGGATTTGCAAGGTTTTTGTGTATTTTCGGAATTCCGAACATGACTGGCACTTTGAGGAAGGTGATGTCTAAGTAACAGTAAAGGTCCAGATCAATGATTGCTGAGAGGAAAAGGTCTCTCAAATAACCTCTCAAAGCTGCGGATTTTTCAAGCAGCGAAAACGCTACTTTATTAAACTAATTTTGCGTTCAAACCTCTTCACATTTTGTGGATTTGTATCGCCAGACTGCTACCTTTCTGCTTTTTTGTTTTCATATATGGCAAAATGGGTTTACCTCCATTTAGTCACACACAGAGCTTTCAAACCCATAAATGTCCGATTTTCTTTAGCGAATTTTGGCATGTTGAACAGTTGGAATGTCACAAAAAAACACCAAATATGACATTTCCGCCCACTCTATATCCAAAACGAGTGCTAACATGGGTCTAAAAGGGGGAGAGGGGTTGCGATTCACAACATCTGGGTTCACAAATGTGGACTTTTGCCGCAGTCCTTTTGGAAATTCGGGTTCGACCATCTGCCAGTCGGCCATATGGAGGTAAACCGGCAAAATGTATAGCCAGAAAGGAATGTCAGGGATGAATATATATTTTTTAGTCCAGGTAGTGAAAGGAAATCTTACAACCCATATGCTATTTAATTTAAACAGATTTAAGGGCCTCAAGAATAAAGCTAAACCAAATGGATATTATAATTACTAATAATATGTCTTCCAAAAACAAAAGACGAAATATAAACAGTATACTGCACTGTAACTACACAGTGTAGGAACAATTAATAATTATATACAACATTTTATTCTGAGGACAGCAGTGTGAACACCTCAGTGCAGATCTCTGAAGCTTAAAGTTTTTAAATACAGCCTTTTTGCCATGGAAATTTGTCAGTTTTACAACTATGGGAGTTCAAGAAATTAACTTCACCTGATTTGGCACTACATGCTACCAAAGAAGGCTTTTCCCAAAGCCAAAATGAGTTTAGGAAAATTTACGCAAACAAAACAATGAAGAACACTGTGGCAAGCATGGTGACTACTTTGAACACTTCTAATAATGCATCTGGTGCTGATCTCTCTTCATCAGTGCATTGAACAGAATCCCTTCTTCAATTTTCAATTTAGACTTAGAGCAGCTGACATCCTAAATAAATCAGCTAGTGCTTTTCTTGGAGACTTTTCAAGCATAAGATAAAGAAATAAAGGACACAATCTATATAACATCAACTCATACAGCATAGTGTGATCAGTCAACATAACGCAAGCTATAGTGATTCATAGGTATATATTAGGCTAATGACCATCAGGGCCATTATAAGTCCAGGTGTGCAACCTAACCCAATTGTGTCATGGTGTTTATTATGAGGGGGTATGTTAGGAAGTTTCTACAGGTTATGTGGAGGGGGTATATTAGTCTGGGCATTGCTGTCTGCGTTTATCTGTCAGAGACATGGGGGCCAGATCAGGTATAGATTTCTAATTTCCCATCCATTGGACAAGGTTACAATTAAACAGAATTAGGGATAGACTTTACTTTACATAGATAGGGAACCTGTATCAGAACATGGGGATCCTCTCAGACAGATGCATGTCTTGCCAACGTGTCTTATTTAAGCTGCAAGTAAAATTTAAATCATATCTCTCAATTGTACAGATTTTCACAGAATGTCTAGATTTTTGCCTAATATGTTGGTTCTTTGCTCATAAAATCTGTGCTTTTCTGGCAAATTGCAGAGGACTGAAGTCATTAAATAATGACAGACATTTGAGTTTCAAACTCCCTATCCTTCAGAAAAAAGCATGCTAATGTAAAACCTGAAGTTGTCAGTCATGACTACCTCTGTCACAGTTTCTTTACTAGAGAGAAACTTTGGGTCTAACTACAAAGATAATATGTGTTTTCATTTAGAATATTGTGACCATACTGTTCTGTTTTGGAAACAAAGTCTACTCAAGAAATGTTCAATATTTGTTTCCACTGTGACCCTTGCTTAAGCATGTATCCATGGATTTACTTTCTCATAATCCTTTTAGTCTGTACTTTTACATATATATATATATATATATATATATATATATATATATATATATATATATATATATATATATATATATATATATATATATATATATATATATAGGTTTACTATGGTATGGTCGAAAGAGGTCAGGTCGAACAGTTGCAACATCAGAAAAAAATAATGAATTTGGAAACATCGGAAGACCGGAATGTCGAAAAATGTAAACACAAAAATGCGTATATGACATTTTTGACATTCCCATCTTCCAGCTATGTTAGTTAGCTTACCTCTACTATTTTGCACCCCCATGTGGGGGGCTGCACCCCCACTCTCCCTGCACATTAAATATACCAAAGCCGAGATCGCACTACTGTGAGGAAATGGGCTACTTCCCTGTTCCTCACTGAAGCACGACCTCCCTCTACAGTCTTGGCATGTCACATGCCAAAAGGTTGAGTTCAACATGGAACTCGACTACATGTGGTCGACCAGTATTGGTTCAATTTCCTACCCCTTGGAAACAGTGATTTCAGACATCAGCTGTTTGACTTACTGCCATTCACGTAAGTCATAGTAAACCATATATATATATATATATATATATATATATATATATATATATAAAAGATAAAAAGTACTGTGAATCATTAGTGCACTTAATATTATTTATCACTATGAGCATATACTCTGACTATTGATGTCTTTGTCCAGTCTAAGCTGTGCCTAAAATCTGTTAGTTTTGCTCAGACCCCTACCCCTATAAATTAATATACATGATTAAATAAGTAGATACATGAATTACACTAACCTTGATTCTCAACTAAGCATGTCATCTACTGTTTATAACATACCTCTCAAGCTTTTAGCAAAAGAATTCTAGACAAAGGTAAAATAATGGCGGGACAAAGGTCCAGAATCAGGAACAGATTTTAAATATTGCCCTAATACTCAGAAAGTTTTTAGGATAATAAGGTTTGCATTTGCAGGCATTTTCTGAAGGATATGAAGTCTGGGATGCACATGTATGTCATTATTTACTGACTTTAATCCTCAATGATTTCCCAGGGAACCAAACATTTACAAAGAACAGACAAAAAGTGTAAGGCAAAAATCGGGAAATTCTGAGAAATTCTGGATAGCTAACAGGTAGGGTTTATATCGATTCAGTATGATCACATAACATTTTTTTTAAAGAAATTGCTTAATAATAGTCACCAAAATTGGTTTGTTTGCACTTCTGACATCTTGCCATCTTAGTTTTAAAGGAAATAATAATAGTTTCAAAAAATGAACTTTAAAAAGAAAATTAATTAACTAATAACAATAAGGTATTCTTATTAATTTGTCTCAAATAAAAAATATTAAACCCTCACTTCCCAGCATGTAACACAAAGCAAAATTAAACAACTTTATTTAACTTTCTTATAAGTAATATTTTATGAAAAACAGAGTTTACATTTATTATTCTTTTATTTATTTATTTGCTTATTTTTTTTTTCAGTGAAGGCCCAGGGAGAAAAGCTGCACCTGATATATTTAAGACACTTGACTCATGACAAAACAGTAGTCATGGCCAGGACTAAGTCATAGACACTTATGCCTAGTTTGCTTTTACTGTGGATAATAATTTGGTCGCATATATGATAATATTTTGATCTGGTGCAGAGATAACTCTAACTGATGTGAGATATCTGGCTTCATAGTGTCATGGTTTTATTTACATACTTGTGTGTCAGAAATGTATGCAGCATTATTCCATTGTTTATTTATGAACATCCACTCTTACTTGCATTTTTTCCTGGTGATGTAGCTCACCTATGTCAAAGTGAATAAAGTACATTAGTTCTGAAGGCAGATTATGGCATCCTGCTATAATTTAGGTATAAGTTATCCACCCTTGTTCTTCCGTTAGCTGGGATTATTTACTGAAAAGGTGCATACTCCATACCTTGCCCTCATGAACAACAGACATGAGCACCGAACTTCATTTACTGTGTACTGAAAACTAAAAGCAAATGTACAAATCAGTAAGTTGTACAGGACTCTAGCTTGTGTGTTTAGTCATTCATCAGTCCTGCAATTACAGAACATGTTGATGAATCCCAACATTTGTCTTCCACTTTGCCTGGAAAAAAACAGCATATTATAGCCATATTCTGTGCTCAGCACTGTCTTACATAACCTAGATTCTCAAGATTCTAATCATATCTGTCCTCTTTATTCATCCCATGCGCCACTTAGTATGTTCATATGTATATCCAAATATGTATTCTACCACTGTGGAACCCCAATTCAATCTCAAGTATAACCCCAAATGTGTCCAGATATCTAAATCATAATTTCAACATACTACACAAGTGTTCAATGCTATTTCATGTCTCAGTGTGAGCTATGTGGAAAGCATACTCAACAAGCACTGATGGAGCTCTGAACTGTGTCAAGTGCAAGGGTTCCACTGGATAACTGCAGTCACTTGTTGATATAAATGGACAGAACATTAGCATGGCTGCTCTACATTATGGTATGCAAGCACAGAACACATATGTCATTTACTGGTATACTTACTAAGTAGTACCTTAAGGATCTCACCTTGTTGAAATGCTACCTGTAGGGCATTCTCTTAACAAATAGCTGCATCATTCACACTAGTGAGGTGTGTTATTCAGTTAATAATGAAACTTTATGCCTAGCAAGCTGATACTTTGAACAATGGCCAACATTTCTGTTAATGTAATGTTCTATGTTATTTCCAGAAGGGGATTTTACTAAGCATACCAAGAAAAACATCATCATCCACCTTCAGTAATGAAGAAGTTTGATGACCTGTTGTAATCCACTGACTATTCTTTAATGTTATTCAATAAAACCACTAAAACAGTTTGATGCAAGCCAAAACAGTAAGTACTTTTGTCCCTAAAACTGCCACTAGGGCTGAGACTTCATCAGCCTGGTTTACAATGAAAATTCTGATGTTTAAATATTGAAGAACAACCCCAGCTACTGGGTCCCAAAAACCACAAGAAACTGAACGTGAAACATACTCAGGCATTTCAAATGTCATTTAAAACTGACAAAAAATTTTAACCTAGATCCCAAAGTGGCATCCAATATAATTTACCACTAATATTCTAAATATTTTAAGAAATTATCACTACCCCCCATTCCTGGTGGAAGACATAATTTAAAACACTACATATATTTTAAATTATTACATTTCTGATTCTTACCAGATCTGTTATGTTCCAAAATCATGTTTCTAAGTTTGTGCACTGTCTTACCTATGTAAAAACTTGTGCAAATTGTGCAGGTGACCAAATATGTCACATACTCAGAATGGCATGTGAACAAACCCAGAGGAGTATTAATTCTTAGATGTGTTAGCACAAGAACTATTTGGCGCATTGTTTATAAACCTACAAACTCAACAGTGAAAACATTTAAACATACATTTTTTCCTTTGAAATTATCTCTTTTGTGCTTAACTTCCAATAAATCTTCTATGTTGACATCCTGTTTTTAATAAATTCAGGTCCGTCCTCCAAAATCTTTAACATCTCATCATTAATATTGAACAACGTCCAGTTATTTCTCATAATGTTTTTTATACCCATTGTGCATAAAATGTAAGACACATGGATGAATTCTCAGTGAGTTGCAGTACTGAAATGTTCAGAACTGTTAAACAAATCAGAAATCAATTTATCAGTTTGATTTTCTGGATTCTATTAATTCTCAGCATTTTCTTTTCAACATTCCAAATTGCCCACCTGTTTCACTGTTAGCATTTTAATGGATGGATAACACCTATCTTCTTGCCTTTAGCCATAGGATGGATGGATAAATAAGCAACCAAATATGTGCTATAATGCTAATTTACAAGGATATAAGTAAGCACTTCTGTTTTGAATACTTTCTTTCATATACATTACTTTTACTTCACACTGTCTCATTTCTCATTTTGCCTTATATTTTGCCTTAGATTTTTTCTTAAATTATATAGCTTATCAGTTAACTTGTTTAACTTTGCAGACATATGTAGCTATTGATAATGGGGGATCTATTTTTGTTAGTAACTTTTCCATTGTTTAAGTTTCTGTATCAAATGTTATTTTGTCACATATTCTAAAAAATGCAGCATACCAAATTTGCACTTACTGGCTGCATTCTTCTACTGAATAACACATACGTTTGTGGACCCTGTAGGATCTTATGTTCTTGCAAATAACAAACATCTAATAAAGAGCACATTCTTTCTGGGATAAAAATACTTGCTGAATTCAGTGATGTTATTCTGACTTTCACTTCTTTAAGTAATGCAAAAATGTTTATTGCTTTTATGGTTTCATTACCAGTAACATGCTAGGATATTGCAGTTTGAAATTAATCATATTTCTTATGTAAAATTTCTATTTCTAGTCATGTTTAATTATTTTGGAAGAATTCCATGAGGGGAACAACTGAACCATGTTTCCAGTGAAAATTATACATCAGGAATTCCAAAAACAGACTGTAGTTCCAAAGGCAGAACTGGAAGTTGATATAATTCTTAAATTTTTGATATATGGTACTCACGTGTTATCGCAAACAGAATTTGTGATACAATGGACTTTATTGACATTTAGTAAGTGACAGAAAAAGAAATGTATTACGGAAGGGTAAAGTATTCTAAAGTGTGCTGGGATACTAGTAGTGCTTTTTTAGTGAATTATCATGTACAGTTTCAGGATTTGTGGATAACCTGCTGTAAAAATGCCAGAGCGTTGAGTTCAGTGATAAGAGCAGTTGTGTGTGTTTGTATATTGGCCTGAAAGCACTGTGGCACTTAGCATACAATGTAAGGTGCTTTTCCAGATTAAATTTTTCTGCTTTACTTTGTTATTTCTGGAGTTATTACTTACATTTACAAACCTTTTCAGTAAGGCTCTACTGCCAAAAGCTGTTGCTTGTTGCCTTTGTTTTCATGCATTTTCATTCGGATGAATGTGAATGTGTGTCACAGCAGTAATGTTGATACTTGAAAGTTCTGAAGGTGTATATTCTGATACAAACATGCAGTATAGCAACTGTGTAACGTATGACATGTACCTAAAATTTTGAAGGGAATGTAGCTCTGTCATTCCCTGCCTATGCAATTACAAATGTAAAAATCTATCTGCCTTTGAAAAACCTGTTAACTACAGCTTTGACAACTCTTTTGATGGCACGAGAAAAGGAACTGACAAGCTTAGCTGACATGAGATGCTGGTGGTAACACGGGAAAACTATTTTCAAGGCTTATTTTGTCAGCGGTTTTTATGGTAAACATAGTTAAACCTTAAACAAAAGTATACCAGTTCCAATAGAACACTCGAGTGATATTGACAGTAATCCACACCGATGTGGGTTAAACCTTATAAACATTACATAAAACATGTTGTTAAAGTTTATGACTTTATTTGCGTTTTTTCACGTAAACTGAAGCAACCAGCATTACCATGAAAATCTGGTTGCGATAACACATGAGTACCAGATATATATCATATCATAATTAATTCTATAATATAGCCAGGTGGAGACAGCATTCTCATTTCTTAGTCTGAAATTGTACCTTGAAAGGAAGGTTTTCTAATATGCTGTTTTTATACTGAGAACTAAGTTACCCTGTGGGATAATGGCTACTGAAAATCATAAGCATTGTATGAAAATTCATTGTTACATTTTGTTTGCTTTCATTGCTATACAAATAGATCTCCATGCAATATGACCCTGCCTATAAGATCTGCTTGACCAAACTGTATTACATACCTTTAAGCCCTTACACTCTTTGACTCAGGTATTTACTATTAACAGTAACTTGCAGTTTTCATGTCTTGTGTAGACCTCCCTGAGAAGAGATTTAGTTCTGATTACCTATTTATTTTCATATCCATGTATACATTTACTATTATGTAAATAGAAATTCTGTCTTCTTTGTTAAATTGAATGAGTTTTTAAAAATGCATTTGCTACATTACTTTGCATCTGAAAATGAATACACTTAGCTAATTTGATCTTTAAGTAGGCAGACATTTGAGAATGTTTCCATTTCACTACAACTTTAATTTTTTACGGTAGTGGTGACCATTTAAAAGTTTTCAACTCCACATTTTAAATGAAGGCACATCAAATAATTTAATATTCTCTAAGAATACACTATTAGCACATGAAGATACAACACTATTTTATAAGCATTTAGACATTTCTCAGGTAGAACATGGAATTTGAAGATATCTAGATAGTACAGGAAATAAGTAAATCTATTTTTAATCTGTTGTAGGTATTAAATGTGAGATCACTTTAGAAAAAGATGCATGCCTTTAGTGACATATTAGAGGGGTCATGGATAGTTGGTATGTACAGTCTGTTTCACAAGTGTGTGACTTAATAATGGACTGTCACTGCTTCTCCTAAGTACTCTTTTTTCAATCAAACATGATTTATATGGAAAAAACTTCTGAAATATAAACAAAGCAATTAAATTTCACCCTGAAAATGAACATATTTAAGTGGAGTGATTCCGACTGAGACACAGTTGATTATGACACACATATTTAATGAAGTTACACAACAAAATATGATTTATTGCATAATGACTTGTAGTTTCATCTATATTAATGTGAACAATTACACTGTCATTTGTCATATGCAGCCAAACACAATATGACATTATTGTAAAAAATTAAGAGAGAAAAAGCGCCATAGAACTGTAGCAAAAAGCAAAGAATAATGAAATTGTGTAGTAAAATTTCTGTAAATAATGATGTGGCCCAATTTTAGAACTGAGAATTACCATTTCATTTATTTTAAATAAGGCTCTACAACAAATTCTGATAATTTACCTTCTTTAATTACAGTTGGACAGTGCAAAGAAGCTGAACTGAAGGGATCAAATGTGAGTTTTTCATTATAGTCCTCTGGATCTCCGCTTTGTATTTAAAGAAGACTGAAAGTTTTAACATCTATTTTTTTTACATAAACTATTGTTTTATATGCAAGTAGGTTTCCATTGTTATTTGTGTTGTTGGCAATAGAGCTTTTCTTTTTCATTAACAAAAAGACTGGAAGCTGCAATTAACATCCTGATATGCCATAAATGATGTCTAATACAGCCTTATTAAATCAAGTCAACTTATTTCATTATAAGTGTAGGTTTGTTTGTCTATCTGTCTGTCTGTATGTACCTATGTGGCTCAGTGGTGCAGCGGTTAACGTTGTTGCCTCACAGTAAAAGGTTCTCTGGTTTGATTCTCAATTTGGGTGCCTTCAGTGAGGAGTCTGTATGTCCTTCCTGCCTTTGTGTGGGTTCCCTCCGGGTACTCCAGTTTCCTCCCACATTCCAAAGACATGGGTTTGGAGCATTTCTCCCTAGGCTTCTGCTAAAAATAGGCTCTGTCCTAGTCTGACTTTCCTGGTCAACAAATGAAAAATATCTCTGAAACAGTAGATGGGATTAAAGTCTTACAATGGGCTACTCTGGAGTATTTGGTCAAATTAAAGGAACAGTGTAGCAAGCATTATCCTTGCATGATATGAAACGGAATAGTATGTTTGATCCTAACCTCCGGACAATGCCTGTTTGGAGTTTTTATGTTCCACCAATGTCTCTGAGGCTTCCTCCCACCTCTGATAAACATATTGAGTGTCTCCATCTCAACATCATTCAAGAATGGAGCTGTGGGCAGCAGCAGGTCCCGTGTAGAAAGAAACATTATATAGACTAACCACTTTGGGTATCTACTGTGGTGCACAGTATTCTCAATACAGGAGAACATAGAATGTAGACTACAGTCCATGGCAGGGCTAGCCACTTGGTGGTGCAAAAATGTGGCTCTAGGTGATTTGGCCATATTGACTAATGTCACCAAAAAGACATGGGAAATTTTCAGTGATAAGGGGAATGATGGCTCACCCTACTCTGACCTACACCAGGGACCCATGTTATGGTAGAAGGGGGTTATGTTCCCCTATTGGCCAGTGTGTGCCTGCCATAAAGCAGCCCTGGGTCAATATAAACTACTGAGTGGCAGATATCAAGCTGTCCAGCTTGGGGTAAATGGGATAGCTCTGTTGAGCAAAAGCTTGATATAAAACCAATCAACCTGCCAAATATTAACTAAGAATTACTACACTCAGTGCAGGTTCAGTAACTGGATGGAGTTTGGAAGTGGATGATATGACGGTAAGGAGGAGGTTGGATATCCTACTATGTATCCAGGAGACTAGACAGAAGGGCAGTGCAGCAAAGCAACTTGGCTTGGGATCCACCGTCTACTACTAAGGAGAAGGACAGGCTAGAAATGGTGTGGGAATTATGGAGAAAGAGAGACAGTCACAAGATCACATATGGGAGTGGCCAACATGCAACTCAAGTTGACTTCCTTCTAGTAAGGAAAAGGCATTGGGGTAAGGTCAATGACTGCACAGACATCCCCAGTGAAACAGCAAACCCACAGTATAAACAACTGATTTCCACAATCAACTGCAAGCAGTGGTCACAGAAGGCTCTGAGGTCAAGAGAGACCAGTTTTTATACCTGGAAGTTGACTGAAGAGAAAGCACAGCAGTTCAAGAAATTACTAAGGGCTCTAGCACCTCAAGAGGAATAGAAAATATGTAGAGTTGAAGAAGAATGGCAGTGTCTCAAATAAGCATGTGTGAGGAATACAAAACAGATATGTGGCCAAGCCAGATATGGAGATAAGGTACATAAGGAAAGCTAATGGCGGAATACAGAAGTCCAGACAGTTATCAATAGAAGGGAGTAGTGCAGGAAAAAGTGAGACATAAAAAAGATAGACCAGGTTAGGAAGAAATACTGGTTGGCTAACAAAGAGACTAAGAAAGGGCTTGCAGCAGTAAAGAACAAGGCATCAGAGGCACTCTACTAGTTTCTAAAATGTGACTCAGTAGATGGTCAAAGAAACAATATCATGTTGCAAGACAAAGAGAGGAAGATAAAGAAGATAGTCACACACCCTGCTCACCAGTCCACAGGGCATCAAAGGCATATGGAAAGAGTACTTCCAGCATCTTCTGAATGAAGAAAACCCCACAGAAGCTATCCTGCCCCAGATAATGTCTATGATGAGAGAAGAGGCGGAGACCACCATAGAGAAAGTAAGAATAGCTCTAATGAAAATGAAGTCATTGAAAGCAGCGGGCTTAGATGAAGTCACTGCAGATATGATAAAGATTTTGTGGGAGACTGTGGAGAAATTAGTCCTGAGGGTATCCATAGCAGCATGAGGAGAAAGGCATATCTCAGATGACTGGAGGATAAGCATATTAATGACAGTGTTCATGTACAAAGGGGACATTCACAACTGTGGGATACAGAGATATCAAACTTATGTAACATCGCATGAAGGTTCTGGAGAGCATGATTAATAAACAAATACACATAACAGTTGAATGGAAGCTGGGAGATGAGCAGTTCTGATTCAGATCAGAATACAGCACAACTGACCCTATGTGTGCATTCAGACAGATACTTGAGAAGAAGCTAGAATCAGAGGGGCTGCAGCCAACTGGCACAGAGGGACAGGTATAGTGTATAATAGAAGAATGGCAAAGAAGGTGAAAAGTAAGGTGTACAAAAAAGGGGTATGACTATTACTACTGTATGGCACAGAAACTTGGGCAGTAAAGACAGAGCAGTTGAGGAGGTTAGAGAAAATGGAAAGGAAGTGCCTGATACAGGTGCTAGGATGCATACTATGAGAAAGATAAAGAAATGACAACATAAGAGCAGAAGTCAAAGTAGCTCAAATTGCAGAAAAATTAAAAAAAAAACAAATTACAGTAGCTTGTTCACACATTCAGAAAAGCAAAGGACAATCTAGTGAAGAAGATTTGGGACAAACAGGAAGCAAGAGGAAAAGAGAACATCCACCAAACTGGACTGGTGAGCAGGGTGTGTGACTATCTTCTTTATCATCCCTGCAATAGAGAGGGATGGGTGTCAAAAGTGGTGGGAGAATGGCATTGACTAGAGAGACACCTTGACTCCACATAGACAAAAAAGGAAAAAAATGAAATGGAAAAAGGGTGTCAGTGATGATGATGATGATGATGATGCATGCTGTTTGGCATAAGAACGTCTTTGAAATCATGTTTTTCACATAAAGCCACAGTAGTTAAGCGTCATGCTGAAAAGCTCTACAAATGAAAGATGTGGAAACTGAAACATGTAACACAGATCAGGTAAATACTACCTCCAGTCTTGTCTAGAAGAATAGGCAAAAAAAAACGTATTATACTTTTACAAACATATACATAGAGACTATGAACAAATACTATAATAAAAAAAAACATAACAGATCAAATATCACAGCACCACTCTTGGCAGAAAGTCACGTATTCCAGAATTCTAATATAGGTTCATAGGTTCATAGGAAGTTACTAAGCTATTGACCCGAGGGTTTTTACATGCCTAATGTGCATTATACATGTAGTGACTGGCAATATAAATATACCTTATATAGAAGGTATTCAGTAGTTATACTGGTGCCAGTTGTACTGGCACTACCAAGCCCAAGGTCAGACCCGATGCTAGTACCTGATGGTGACTGCTATCTGCTGGGACCATGTCCCCCATGGGACCACCCTGGAGCACAAGCCCATGGCTTTCTACATCATGGTGTGGACAGCATACAACCCTCTGTAGCACTGGATGTACTGCCACTATGGGAGTGTGACTGTGCATAGCCACGTGGTCTCTCAGCAGATGGGGTTGCTGACCTATGTCCACGGGTCCAACGCCCAACTCCAACCACATGTTTCAGCACAGACAATGTACAGGCCAAGACAGACACTGTCTCAGCCCACCATCTGTCCACTGCATCATTGAACTGATCCAGGGTGTCCCCAGTACAGTGGAGGCAGTCACGGATGTCAGACTGTGTTGCATCCATAACCCTAAGCATAAACCCCACCCATGCCTCACTGTAGCCACCATCAGCATCAGTGTCTAAAGAGACACTAGCATCAGGTTTTGTGAGGGAGAGACTCCAATCCCCCTAGTCACCTGTGAAAACCAAGACAAAATAGGTAGATTACTACCAGCACTATTATGTATGGAAAATCCACCAAGAGTCAAGTGCATTAACAGTCTCACATTTTCTCATCTCCACTTTCATGCACAACAGACTTCCTCACAACAAAAGACACATTCATCTCAAGGTCTGTATGACAAGCACATCAGATAAATCAAGTGAAACTTGACCAGTGCAATTTACCTTTTAGTTATTCGATATGAAACTATACTTGATAAACCAACACATAAATCCCAGTACACTTACCTTAACACATGTATACAAATACAGGATTCAATGGCTAAGGTATGTACTATCAACCTTTCAGTTTGTAAAAGGCATGTCAGATTAATTGCCTCATGTAAGCTTAGAGGGTTATCTGCTCTTAAACATAACTGCAAATGTGTTTCTGTTCATTCAACTACACTCCTGTGAGTACCCACTCTAAGAACCTTAGGTAAATGTTCCAGAATGGGACATAGAAACATTCTACTCTGGTTACACACAAAAGAAAGTGTACATAGGGCATTATTCTGGCCCTTAGCTTTAATAGCATATATAGGTTCCATAAAAAAAACAGTATCAAGCTTACCAGGAGCCATACTACATCCTTGAAAAACACCTGATGGACCTGTAAAGGGTTGAGGGTGAGGTACTGTCAGTACCACTGCATGTTGCTGCACAACAAGGTAATACGTGCATATATCTCACTTATACAGTAGCTACTGTGCTACTTAATGTATTGGTATGAATGTACAAGTGAGCTTAACCCCCTGACCCAAAGCAGATAGACCTGATACCAACATAAAAGTATGTACAGCCAGACACAATGGCTGCTACAGCATTAGAATGGTGATCACAGTAAGTTTACCTGCAAGCTCCTCTGCTGTGGACACTGTGGCACCCACCTCCACAATGTATGATGTGATGGATGCCTGGGAACTGTCATGTATTCCTAGGTTCAACAGGAATTCCTTGGTGGCTGAGTGCGGTTGTTCCACTGCAGGCCCTCCACCTGTGATGGCATGGTGCTTGGCTATATCAGCTAGCCTTTCATCATGCAGCATTCACCATGTCTGTTGTGTGGTGTCAAACCTGCTCATATGTCCTGTCCTGTTGGCCACTGGCATTGACATCCTGGACAAGGTCTCCCCACAGTACAGCCCACTGTTCCCTGTTATGCCTCCCCTGGATAGAAGGATGCGATGATGCTGCCTTAATCCTTCAAATATTATTTCATTCTCTGCATCTGAGAAGGGGGCATGGCATCTACAGTACATTATTCCTGAAAGACAATACAAGGATCATAGATTCATAGGTTCATAGATGTGTATTAGGCTAAAGGCCCTGAAGCCTTTACAAGACTAGCCCATAGGATTACCCTGGCATCGTGCCGCCCGACCTTAGTTCCCAGTGCCTCTGTCGAATAGAGCCACTGGAGTGATCCCCGGGATTTTTTTTTTCTCCCATCCACTCATCAAGATTTCTCTTGAAGAGGGCCAGTGAAGTGCTCAGCTTGACATGTATGGGAAGTCTATTGCATAACATGGGCAGTCTCTGGGTTATGAACCTGTCCCTCCAGCTTATTCTGTTGATTGTGGTAATGAGGTTGAGGTCTCTGGACCGTATAGTATGGAGGGATTGGGATTTCTTTAGATGTAGCATTTCTAACAGAGCTGGGTCAGACATAGATTTTTAAGTCAAGCAGAGATCGCCTCTAAGAAGGCGATATGAGACAGAGTATTATTGGAGTTTTTTGAGTCTGTCTATGTAGGATAAGTGTTTAAGGCCTAGAATCCTCTTTGTGAGGTACTTTTGCAGCCTCTCCAATTGTTGCAGGTGTCTAGTGAGATACATGCCAAATGGGGCATTGTACTTGATGACTGGCCTAATGAGGGAAGAGTAGAGGGAGACAATGTCCTCTTTCTTCATGGATGCAAAACCCTTAGTAATGAGATGTGCCACATAGAAGGAGTTTCTTACCACAGTGGCAATGTGGTGGTCAAAAGAGAGGTTGCTGTCAACCTGTGTTCTCAGATCTCTTATGACACCTTCTGTGCTCAGTGGACTACCATCAATGTGGTAATTCATGGGAACTGGGTTTTTCCCAAAGGGGATGATGACACATTTTCTGACATTGAACTTAAGGCCATGGTTCTGACACCAGTCTTTGGTTTCAGTGAGGCCTATCTGTAGGATGTCAGCATCACTTGGGGAGGTAATTATGGCTCTCAACTTGCAACCATCTGAACCTTGTCAGCCAGAGTCCATTTGTGTTGGCCTGGACTTCAGAGAAGTAGATACCAAACAGTAGAGGACCCAGGACCGAACTCTGTGGGACTCCACTTGTGACTGGTCAGCAGTCTGACTTGGAGTCAGCTACTTTCACACTGTAGGTTCTATCTGTGAGCCAGTTTGCAATCCACTTAGTGATATAGGGGTTGATGCCTAGCTTAGTGAATTTTTCTATGATTCCTGAGTGGGGAATGGTACCAAAGGCCTTGGCCAGATCAAGGTAGGCTGTATACACCAACTTGCCTTCATCCACAGCTCTGGTGACTGATTCAAAAAAGTCGACCAGATTGAGCAGGCATGAGCTACCCTTCACAAACCCAAACTGTGTGGGATCCAGAGTCTGGAGATTCCCTATGTCCTTGTTGATTAGGTCCATGATGATGCATTCAATAGCTTTGCATATCAGACCTGTCAGGCTACTGGGACGATAGTTCCCAGGGTCTGTAGTTGCTCCTCCTTTGTGGAGAGTGATGACTGTAGCAGTGTGCCATTTGGTAGGGACAAAGCCTGAGGTGAGACTGTGATTGAACAGGGCACACAGGTGAGGTGCCAGTTCACTCTGTAGTTCATGTAGAACACAGCCAGGGATATTGTCAGGTCCCATAGAATCTGTATTCTTGGCCTTGGACAGTGCTGTTTTAACTTGTGCAAAAGTAATACTGGGTACCTGGCAATCTACTGGTATTGTGGTTGGTCCTTTGGGGGGTGGAAGGGTAAAGTTGGCACTGAATCTGCTGGCCAGTATATTGGCAATATCTGTTGGCTCAGTATAGGAGGTGCTATTGTGCAACAGCTCCGAGTAAATCTGGGTATTTCCATGTAGATTCTTTACATAACTATTGAAGGCTTTGCGGTTGTCTTTACTATCTGCTGCAATTCTGTTTTCATAGCTAGCTTTAGAGGATTTGATGAGGGATCTCAACTTTTTGTTGAAGATAAGGGAGTTTTTGCAGACTTAGGACTTCACCTTAATTTGCATCAGTTTCCTCCTTCTGTTGTAGATTTTGTTTATGGCAGGGTACCACCAGATCGGCTTCCTTTTTTTGGAGGGGATTGTATTGGTTCTATTGGGTATTGCGAGATCCATGCATTTGTGTACATGTTCGTACAGGGCATTAGTGTATGATTTGGCAGTCATGCAGCTGTTCTCCAATTGCATGGGTGCTGTGAAGTTAGCCACCTTTGTCTTTAGGAGCCCAAAGTTAGCTTTGGAGGAGTTGTTCATAGTGGTTACCTTTGCGGGGGTAGGTGGGTGGGAGGGATGTGGATTTCCAAGGTGATTACTTTGTGGTCGGATCTAACCAGGGAGAAGTTGACTATTGGTATAGAGCAATGGTTGTCCATGTTAGTAATGACCAGGTCAAGGATGTTGCTCCTTCTAGTGGGGGTAAAAATGAGCTGGTCCAGGGCATTGAAATTAATGAATTCCAGGAAACACTGGGCAAGTGTATTGGTACATGAGTAGTTTTCCCAGTTAATGGAGGGGTAGTTGACATTGCCCAGTATGAGAGTGTTAGGTTGGACCCTAATATTCTCCAGTGTGCTTAGGAACGTGGAGTTTGAGTCTTGGGTCATGGTTGGGGACCTATAGCAGGCTACAACCAGAATCGCTGTCTTACCCAATTTTAACTGCACCTGAAGTATCTCCGATGTGTTATTTTGGGCATTCAGTCTGTAGGTGTGTGCATCCTTTATGAATATTGGAAACATCACCACCTTTGGAGCTTCGTCCAAGTTCTGGGGCCAATGAGTTATAGCCTGTTAGTGCAGGGGGGTTTTCTGCTGCCTTGAACCAGGTCTCTGTTACAGCACAAATGTCGATGTTCTCCATTTTAAGGAGTGCTTCAAGTGAGTGCATTTTGAGATTTAGATTTCTAGCATTGAGCAGCATGAACCTCAGATTGCATTTGTTTGTAGCTGTTATGGTGGTGATTTGGTCTTTGGAACACCACCTAAAAAAGGCACTATAGGGGTGGCAAGAGCCTTGGCCAGTATCCAGAAGGTGGGAATACATTACAGGTTCAGATTTGTGGATGTCCACTATGTACAGATACAGCAAGGACAAAATGGCCTGCACTATCCACTGCTTGCTCATACATGTTGTACCCCACAGTATAACAACATACTACATGTGTGGATACAACCAGGATAGTATCAATACTGAGGTATTTCCCTGTGTGCCATGAGAGATTCTGCTGTATGATCATACATCCAACACTGTGGTCTACTGTGGTGTGTCCCCTACAGCCAACCACCCAATAATGTGGCATAAGGCCAGTGCCAGACAAATAGCAGTGTGCTATTACAACCACTATAAAGGGACAGTCCAGCCACACCAGTGTGCCACAATGACAAAAGACAATGGAACTTTGAAGTATTGTACTTCCCCTGTAGGTGTAAGACAGCAGGATATCAATGACACGTCATTACCACAGGTCTAAGACAGGTTTACTGCTGTAATCCCTTTTCCCCATACCTCTATCCTCCCATCTGCATCCTGTTATACACAAAATAAATGTTACATACCTGGTGGAGTGCAGTACTCCTCTTTTGAAATGTGCTAGTAGTAATGTTTTACAAAGACATGCTCTGTGTGAGGAAAGTGTCATACAGAATGTTTCCACATAGCCAGCTGCTTGCATTTGTAGCATGCTTCTCATTAGCAGGTACTTGCCTCTAAATCAGTCTGTAGCTCTGATATACTAATTGTAGCCAAGACAGCTGAACTGCACTATTGTTAGCCAATGACATGCAACCACTGTGCAATATATAAGGCCTTCATGTAGACCAGGGACCCTTTGTTAGCTGTTGAGATGGACATTACTGGGGTGAGGAAACCACATCAATGCAGAGGGTAGGTCTGTAGCAGAAACCTTTACATACAGCTGTGTGTACAACAGGCTGTAGCTGCTGCTGCAGGTAATAGACATAGGCAGAGAGTGTGAACAGTTTAGAGGACAACAAGCTGTAGGTGTATCTGTATCAGCTGTGTCAACCTTGCTGTAGAGGCAGTGCCAGGGTGAGGATACCCTTTACACTCCAATTAAGGCATGTGTTTAAGGTGTGTATGTTAGGTAACTGTGTCAATAACAGAGTACTAGGCGACATATAGTAATGCTATATGGATATCTGGTGTGTCCCTACTTGCAGGCCTGTGACGTCAGACATTGAAAAGGAGGTATGTAATTTGTAATGTTTTGTGTGGATAAAGAGTGCATGAGTCATTCATTAATTGCTGTCTTCACAATAATGTAATTGAAATGCAACACTACACTGGATTTGAAACCAGGACTGTGTGTGGCAAATGTACTGAATGCAAGGCATTTAACAGACTGAGCTACTGAGTTACAGCTACAATGTGTGTATTTGCAAGATGTATGTGCACACATACAGGCTGTGATAAACATTTTCTACATCCATCAGTATGTGCATGGCTTTATATGAATGTATGTCTGCACCAGAGTCCCAGTTAAACATGTATTTTGCCATTAATGCCTAGGCAGGTGACCTTCAACATGTGGCTGATAAAAGGGCAAATTTACCTGCTATCACAGGTCTCAATTACATCAGCTATCATGTCTTTGGGTGTCTAGTGATGTACTATTACACCAGAGTCCAAGATACACTCCCATTTTTTCCATTACTTTTTATTCCAGTTTGCATGGTGCGGCACAGTGTGCAGCTCTACTGAAACATGCCTAATGACTATAATTGGCAATTGCTATATTTTATTTAAACCACCTGTTTTAATTAAGAGTTATATGGTGTGGTGGATTAGTACAGTGTGCTGTAGGTGTGATGGGCTTGGGTTTGAAGCATGGCAGAGGTGTTTATTTTGTACATGTGTCTTACAATGTTATAAACAAATATAGTCATTATAGCTCTATTTAGCTGAGTTTAGCAAAGCGGCACACTCAGCTCCAGGCTAAAAAAAATATAATAAAAAGAAAAAAAGGGGAGATAGGAAGGTGGCGAAATGGGAACAAGCAGGGGAAAATAGTGAAAGGCAGGGAGGGATGTACATAAAGGTTTTAGGAAAGAACCATAGCTATCCATTTCTTGTACAGCAACAACTGTGCACTTTGACAGAATTTGTAGATGAATTTGGACTCTCAAACTCCAGAGAGAGGGGTGAGGACAACATAACTGCATTGTCAGCCCAATTGGACTAAATTACATGTGTCCAGCAGGCATGTGCAGAACTGAGAACTATGTATGGGATAACATTTTTTGGGGGAGGGACAGATGCCCATTTTTTTTCTTAAGGTGAGAGTGGAATGTTGGGGAAGGGACATAGGTACGTGTGGAGGAGGTAAGTTGGGTAGGTGAAGATGCCTTTGCAAACAAACAAGACAGACAAGATAGCAGATAGGGGTAGTGAGGGACACATGAGGGGGTGAACACCTTGGATAAGGAGGGTGTTGTGGAATTCAAGTCCCATGAGCCTCCAGACGGCAGCAGCATGACTCACATCCCAACCCATGGGAATGTCAACACTGTTCCTTCACTTCCCTGGGGGTGGCAGTGTTGGAGGCTGGGCACCAGGGTGAGGCTGCCCCACCAGGTTGGCCAACATGTCCTCAATCTGGCACAGGCAGTGGTCCTAGCTACTGTGGACTCTCTTGCACACCAAGAGCAACAACTCTGCCTGGGTGATAACTCCCCCTCAGCCACCACTCCCAGAGGTGGGTCCAACCCTATCCCATGGGGAAGCACTACTCGACACTGCATGTATTGCAAGGGCAGCAGAAGGGCATCACCAGTCTGGGTCTCAGATGTGCTGGGACCTGGTACCATGGCCGGTTGAGGCAAGGAAGGGGGATCAGCCAGAACCGGCCTACCTTGACATGCTTTGGTGATTGAGATATAGCAATAAGTTAGGGTTAGTTATGAACAAATCATTGTTAGTATTAACAGCATGGATCATCATATTAATTGACCCAAATACATAGCAATGTAGGTTTGTATGACATGAAATAACAGAACAGTCAGTATGTTAACATCATGCCAGTAACAGTTAAAGCATAAGGGCAACTACATGGTTAATTTAAAATATATTTTAATATGAAAGCATAATAACACATAACAGTAATAAACCACATAAGGCCAACAAAATGGTTAATTTAACAAGATATGTCAATATGAAAGCAAAATAATGCATAACAGTAATAAACCACATTTCACAAAATGTAGTTATATTGACAATATTTGTTAATAGAAAACCATAATAATACTTAACAATATTAAATACATGCAGATAAGGGGTGGGGAGAGACAGAAAAACAGTCCATTAGTGACATTGCAGATTATATTCCTGAAAACAGAGGTAATATTAACTCTACAGATGCGCATTGTCAGTTTTGTGCAGAGTGACTACAAGTCTCCTATAGGTGATGTAGCACGTACATACCTCTCAAGCTGTTTCATGGGACATTATGGGGAAAGCAATAAAAAATGTAGGTACACAACTAGTCAGAATACTTGCACATCATATTTATTTATTTTACATTTGTTAACCAGGCTAGTCTAACTGGATATATGTCCATTTTCAGTAGAGGCCCGGGGAGAAAAGCTCCAGTGATGAAAAGCAGAAAGAACATAATTAAAGTGACATATACATATAGAGTCAAGATTCTACAAATAAGGGTATACATAATAAAAGTATCAGAATACATAAAGCTGAGACAAAAACTATATACAGTAGTATAAAGAATGATAAGTAAGGTAAGGAACAGAAATCATACTTGATGCACCAAGAGGAGTTAAAGTCAAAGTATCCATTGGTTCCAGTTCCTGCTTTAATTGGTAGTAAGCAGCAAATAAACAAGTAAACAAAGTAGAATTTAAGAGATGATACAAAATAAGGGAGAAATGATTAGTTAGGGTTGCTGCAAGGGAATAACCAGTGTAATTTTAGGTGATCTTTGAGTTTTTGTTTAAAGAGTGGCAAGGAAGGAAGTGAAGTAAGATCCTCAGGTTGCAGATTCCAGTTTTTATCAGCTGTGTTAGAGAATAGTGAGTCCCCTGCCACGTTATTGGACTTACTTATGCTGACTAGTATTTTATTAGAAGAATGTAATGAATTAAGATTTTTATAGGGGATTATGAGGTTTGAAAGTATAGGAGTGTTGTTTGGGTAATTTAGGATCTTGTGGGCTATGGTAAGTTGTGAAGGTTGTAGGAGGTTTTATAGTTCAAGCCAGCCTAGCTGCTTTAGATTCAGACAGTGATGGTTTGGAATGGATTACCAGTGGCAAATCTGGTGATGTGATTATACGAGTTGACCAATTTGAGAAGATTATTTTTAGACAGATTTTTATATATGGGGGAAGCACAGAGAAGTGTAGAGATAAGATGGGAGTGGGCAATGGTAGATCTAGCATCTGGGGTAAGGAAGTGCTTAATCCTGTATAGGGAGCACATTTTTCTGTTGACTGTATTTACAGTGTTATTAATATGGGTGTCAAAGTTGAGATTATTGTCAATTGTAATACCTAGGATTTTGGTGGTAAAGTCAGGGGATATGAGGGTGCCATTGTTAGATATGACTTAGAAATCAATGTTTCTCATTATGTGAACTTATATAACTACCAATGTGTTTTGTAAGCAGATTTAGTAATACTTTACATTCCAAGCAATCATTTCTGTGGTCATCTTGTGACAGATGGATTACACAATATTAATTATAGTACAAGAAATCATGACAATTGAGAGGCATGTTTTTGTACAGTTCATAAACTAGACAATCATCATGCCTTAGCTGCCAGATATGGGAATAGAACCCCAATAGCTGTGACTGCACGGGACTTCTGCAAATAATTCAATAATGGACTGCGGTAATTTAGTACAGACATGCAAGGAATACAGCTATACTGGAAGTAGACCGATTTATTTATGAATCAACAATGCTGGTGAACACATTATTCTTACTGATTTTAAAACTCTGTGAAATCTAAACACAATATCTGTCCATAACATGTGCTAACTCACTCATGTACCTTTTGTTCCTGGGGAGAGAGAAAATGTAAGCAGTACGTGACTGATAGTGGGTTGGAGATAACCTTGAACCATACTATAAGTTGAGCAATACAAGCTACAGGACATTATTTTTGCATGCTAGAACTATGACAGTGTTATACTTAACTGGACTGACAGTAGAACACACATGCATGGAATACAACCATACTGCATATATTAAAATAGCTTTATTTCAGTAGCAACATTCCTGGGGAACATTTTGTTTTGTTATTGCTTTGAAATATCTGTGAAGTACACACACAATATCTCTGCATGGAGTAGTCTACCTAACTCATATACCTTTATTACCTGAAGTAGGAGGAACAGAGAGGATTGTGTGACTGATAATGGCCTGGAGACAGCCTTGGACAGTACTATGAGTTAAGTAATACAGATTGCAGGCCATTATAATTTTGCATTCTACAGCTATTACAGTGTTACACTTGACTGCAGCAACCTTACCAAAGACAATCAATGCATACAGCTCTACTGCAATGGTTATGGCAACACAATCCTGCTGAACATCATTTTGCTTACTGTTATTGGTATCGTTTATTATTTATTGTTTATTGAACTTCAGTTGTTATTGTTCAATTATTGCTCTACAGCTCTAATTGCCCATTTATTGCAGTACAGTTTTTCTTGTGCATATTTTATTGCAGTACATGCTTTACTGTTTCTGGCTTATTGCATGACACTTAACATACTAAATACGTATTTACCACACTTATGGTGCAACCTGGCCAGGTGCCCGGCATAGGACTCAACATTATGAGCCCTCTCACATGCAGCTGTTGGGAGAGAAGCACACCATTATGTATATCAGTTTTGCAGACCTTCAGCTTGCTTATTGGTAAAACAGAGGAAACCAAACTTACATATTTGTGGGACATTCCCTGCTCTTGCCTCATGGACCCAGGTGTCCAAGGTTCCCCTCTTTCTCCTTTTCAGATCATCATAATGGTGACGACACTGCTCACCTGTGAGGGGGATACCAGTAATACTTGTGCGATCCCTGGCCAAATGGTCCCAGGCCTCCGCCTTACACTCTGGGCCCTGGAATTCACCCTGCATCAACCAGGGTTCATGGTTTTTAACAAGGACCCCAACCATGACCCTGAACTCCTGAATAACCCACCTTAGTGCCCGAAAGCACACACATTCGCCAACACCACCAGCCATGTCAACAGTTGATTAAACTCCAATGAATGATGCAAAATTCCCACCTATTGGGCTTAACATAGGCTGTTTTCCCTCCCTTGCACATCATTGAGCAACATTCAACAAAGCACTGCATCACTTAGCAGCACGCAAACCAGCTAAGAGAAGCCAAGCAGTGTGAAAAGTTGCAGAACCATGGTTTTAGCAAGGCTTAGCACCGCACAAACATTGGTAGCCATTAGCATGTTTATCCACTGCTTAGCATGAATGAGCAGAGCTTAGCAAAGCACAGCAGTGCCAAAATTCATAATAGTTTAATGAAATTAAAGAAAAATAGTACATTCATTTACACACATATCCTGCCTGTTATGGACATGAACCCATGACCTACTTCACATAAGACTGTAACTCTATCCATGCAGCTAGCTGGATGTTATGAAATCTGGTATACCTTCACATATACTACTATGCTTCCTGTTAGTGTTGCTGAGCACCATGCCATGCCATGCAAACATACTTAAACTCACATATAAATTACTAATTAATTACATCCAGTTTCTATTTTTGGATATCTAGCAGGTGTCGGCTATGTATGCATGAGCTCTGCTTGGCTCTGCTGCACTCTGCGCTGCACAAACATTAATTAAAAAATTTTTAATTATGATAATTAATTATATCTAGTTTTTATTTTTAGATGTCTGGCAGGTGTCAGCTGTCTATATGTGAGCACAGCTTGGCATTGCTGCACTCTGCGCCGTGCCACACAAACATGCAATTAAAACAAAAAATAAAAAAAAATAAAACCATAAAACATCATAAAGATGACATTTTATACATTTGACACACTTCACAACATTACAACAGTAGCGGGGAGCATTACAGAAAAATTCACACTCATCTTCAGCTATGGGTAGCCACTAAACCTCTCCCTACACTGATTCAATATTCATGTTCCTTGGCTGTTCCTCAGCAGCGCGCCATCATTAATATGCATGGCGCACTGCTGGGGGCGAACTGTGACCATATACATGGATACATTCCATGTAGGCTCTACACTGTGCCTGCATGGATTTTATTAAATCCTGGGGTGAATTTTATCTGAACAGACTATTTTATGAAATATGTCATCTCCTTACAGTCAAAGCCAAATGAGACATTTCCATAAATCTGCACCTCTCAGGTGGGCCTGAATATGTGCTGTCCATTGTAGACCTCAGTTCCCTGCAGTGTACTGCTCAGCTTCAGCATGCTGACAATCAGATACTCAGAGTCATTATATATAAACAGATATGAACACCATTTTCTTACCATAAGCAAGACAAAATGGTTATCATTCAGTGATATAGATACTCTCCTCCTGTGTACACTCACCTTCAAGGCTCTTTCTTATCAAAGAGACTGTCCATATCTTCACAATAAATTGCTTGTCAAAGATCCCTAATTCTAACTCTCTCTCTCTCTCCCCAGCTCTGCCCAACTCTTTTTACTCTCACTACCTGTGAAAGGTCCTTCTCCAAACTTGTCCCTGCTTGCTGGAACTCTCTGCCTAACTCAATCAAGCAAAGTGGCAATCTTCCTTCATTTAAAAAGTCTCTTTATTCCCATTTACTTTAGGAAAACAAAGGTAACTGCTTCTGTGATTCTGGTTAAGGAAATTAGTTTGGACCGCCAGACACTTATTACATTGCTTATTCCAACTTCTTTACAGTCCCTAGGATTCAGAAAACTTCCATGCAGGAATAGCTTATTCCTACACAGAAGGGACCATTCCCATGCAGCAAGGCAGTATGCCATGCATATGTATGAGGGCGTGCTGCCGTGCTCTAAAAATGGACATGGTACTGTGTGCAAGTGCAGGGGATGTGTCCAAGAGCAGTGCTCTCACAATACACACTCCTGCTGCACTCCAGAATTGCCATATGGCAATGTAAAGTTAGCAAGAGTGTCAGTGGACACCATTACCTCTCAACCCCAGAAGAAATCTGGACAAAGCCATAAAAAATAAGCGACAAATAGGGAAAATGTGAAATATTGCTCTCACAAACTTATAAAGTCGATAGAATGACAGGCTTCACATTAGCATGAATTTTCCAAATAGTATGAAGTGTAAAACTTAAATATCTGTCATTATTTCCTAACTGCAGTCTTTGATGCTTTGCACTAATCTTCCAGAAAGCCACAATTGCATGAAAAAATGGACCAAAAATATAAGGCAAAATTTGGCATTTTGTGAAAATCTGTACAGTTGAGAGGTATGGCAGACACTGTTAGTGTCTGTGGAGCATACCTCTCAAATGCAAAGCCTGTCATATCATCACTGTTTGAAAAGCACAGCCCCCCCCCACAGATAATGTTGCAGAAAGCAATGTGCATACACATACATTAAAAAATAAAACACAACTGTTTAATTTTTTTGTTCAGTCCTCAATAAAATATAAGCATAGCTGAGTGGGTATGCACTTCACGCATCTGTGCTTAGCATAGCTTAAATATCTGAAGGAGTTAAATAGGAAAATATCAGCTAATCAAGTAATCTAAAATAGTGTAGTGGTTAGAACTGCAACTTCATCGGTTCATAGGTTCATAGGTAGGTACTAGGCTATCGGCCCTGGGGCCTATACAAGCCAAGCCAAAAAAGTACCCTGGCTTTTGCCACCCAAGAAAATTATTTTCCTGTGCCACTGTCAAGCAGAGCCACAGAAGTTATCCCCAGTGTGAATTTCCTATTTCCCATCCAATCATCAAGATTTTTTTTGAAGAGTGGTAATGAGGAGCTTTGTTTGATATAGATATGTACTTTATTCCAGAGTATGGGAAGTCTCTGGGACAGGAATCTATCCCTCCGGCATGGTCTATTTATTGTGGTGACAAGGTTTAGGTCCCTAGAGCATGTAGCTTAATGGGATTCGGATTTCTTTAAGTGGAGCATGTCCAACAGCTCTGGGTTTGACATAGCTTTGGATGTTAGGCAGAGATCACGTCTGAGTAGGCGATATGTGATGGAGTAAAGCTGAAGTTTTTTCAGACGGTCTGCATAGGGCATCTGTTTGAGGCTGGTAATCCTCTTTGTGAGGTATTTCTGTGGCCTTTCCAGTTGTTGTAGATGTCTTGTGAGGTACATACCAAAAGAGGTACTGTACTCTATAATGGGTCTAATCAGTGATGAGTAGAGGGGAACAACAACCTCTTTTTTTCTGGATGAGAAACCTTTTGTGATCAGGTGTGCCACATAGAAGGATTTCCTGACTACTGTGGCGATGTGATTATCAAAGGAGAGACTACTGTCCACCTGTGTCCCAAGGTCTCTTATCACACTTTAGGTGTTAAGTATACTACCACCTATATTGTAGTTCATGGGTACAGAATTTTTACCAAAGGGGATGACAATGCACTTTTTGGCATTGAGCTTGAGGCCATGGCTTCGACACCAGGCATCTGTCTCAGTGAGGCCCTTTTGTAGGATGTCCACATCATTAGGAGTTTTGATTACGGCTCCTAGTTTTCAGTCATCTGCAAACTTTGTTAGCCAAAGACCTTCTGTGCTAACCTGTACTTCAGAGAAGCAGATACCAAACAGGAGAGGACCCAGGACTGAATCCTGTGGTACTCCAATTGTCACTGGTTTGAAGTCGGATTTGAAGTCTTTGCATGCAGACATTCACAGTTTGAGCCCCAATGAAGTCTTTTCACTCTTATATGTTAAATAAGTTGTAAAAGTCATATGTTGTAATAAATGAGATAGTAAATAATATTTATCACCCAGGGTAGTGTAGCAGAACCAAAAATAATGTGTCAGTCCAGAAAAGATGTGAAACCCCCCATATAAACACAAGTTCCCCATACAGTAGAGTAACACAAGAATAAATGTAATGAAAGCACATAGGGGGATGTCAGGGAAGGTAAACAAAATTATAATATGTCAGGAATGATGAATCAATCCCATACAGCTTATGGTCTATAAAATAAAACTTAAGCAATGCTAATAATTGCACAGTTATGCTTACCGGGTGTAAGCATTGCTTAAATATGAATGCTAAGCAATGAGTAGCCCAGCTAAGTAGACTTGCCCATTGGTAAGCAGTGCTGAACGTGCCCTTTTAAGCACTGCCAACCTTAGCTAAGCAGGTTCATAGGTTCATCCCTTCCACTGTTCATAAGAATTCTGCCCAAGAATAAGTGAGTAGCAGAGGTATAACTCAACTTTCTGAGGTTCGGATCCCCCTCAGTAACCCCTCTTTTTCCCTGTTGCCTCTGTCCAGCAGTCCCGGAGAGAGATGATTCGGGGCCATGCCTGATCTCTCCTGGGACTCTGTCCTGTAGTGTGTTGAGTCTGGTGAAGGCTCACTGCCTCATGGACTTAAGTTCTGTTCCATAGTGTTGGGAGATTGGTCCATTTTCTGTCCCTCCATTGAGATTTATGTTTATGAGTGTCAGCTCTTATAGTAAGGCATGCAGTGGCTCTGGTGGATTTCATTGGGCACAGGTGGAGCAGAGTAGACGGTATGGAGACTGACATGTCGGACATATTTCTTCGATCACCTCTGAGGTTGGTGTGGATTAGAGTGTCTTTATCCTTTTCTCGGTAATCTTATGCATTTCGGTCAAGGTGCAGAGCCCGGGTAAGGACCAGGTGGGCTGCTTTTGAGGTGTTTCCAACTGCTGCAGGCACAGGGTAAGAATGAGTTCCGAGATAGGTGTACGTGTGCTCAGAAGGTCTGATAGGGTAATGTAGTACAGGGTTCTGTAACCACGGGCCTGATCTGGATTATCCCCAATTCATGATCAGGTGGGCAATACCTTTTCCCTTCTGGTACAACTATGCAGTGTCCAATTATCTTTGTCCCCAGGTCCCTGTTACCCTTTTTTTCTTTTTGGTTTAAGGCCATACCACCTATGTACAGTAATTTTTGGATCTTCAATTTGGGAAGATGTATGACTATGAGACCTTTTGCTTTTTAGTCAGGCCTGGCTGATGGCACCAGTTATCCCATGAATATGAGAGGATGTGCAAGGGCCGTAATGGCTGATGGGTATCAATATGGTGCCCAGTTGCAAGAGGAATAAATCTGCATCATCCTGATACCGCCAACCCTGTGGGAGTCCGATGCAATGCAGAACAAGAACTCTAACTGAGACCTGTACCTGTCTTGAGTGTGTCTTGACCTGGCTTAGAGTCCACAGGCATGTAACTGTAACTAAGCTTTGGCTGTAATTCCTTTGGTTTGTCCATTGGAGCATATAAGTATTACATTCGAGCCGTGACGAGCTTTTCAATGTCAATGGGGAGGGCCTTAGGCATCTGCTAGGAGTGACTGGCTGTGTGAACTGCCTCCAATGTCAATCCTTGCCATATGTTTTGACAGCCAAAGGTCCCCAACAGACAGCAGGATCTTCAAGCTTATCTTTGAATTGGGCAGATCCATTATGATCCCCTTCCAGCCGTGGGACTTTATATGTAGTCCATGCGGTCTCTTTCGGTAGCTGACCCAGGCTCGTCAAGCGTGGGGGGTTGACAGGAATCCGTGACCATTGCTTTGGTCCATTCGGTCGTATCGATTATACGCGTTATCACTAATAATGTTTGTGGATTAAGCCTGAGCCAGATAGCGTGGGAGCAGGACCTCATGGGGTGTGTGAGACATTTGCACAGGGGTGAGTCTCTTAGAGAGAGAGCTGTGTTTTTTTGCTTCTAGAAGGCAGCTCTTGTGACTTGTGGGGGTCTTTGGGCTCTTTGACTCTGTCTGGATGTTTAGTTCTCTTTTCTCTGCTGGGATGATAATTCACGTTCCGTGGGGTGTCTGCTTTTTTGTCATTTTGACTAATTTCTTCCAGTATTTTGGTTTTTTGTGTCTAGTTTGAGCTTTAGCAAAAAATTTGCTTAATTTTCTTTTTTTAAAGAAACTTTATTTTTTCCTTCAAGTTAAGCCTTTTTCTAAGGGTTTTGGCCTTAGATTTTTTCAGTATTGATTGTAGGTTGCCTTTTGGGAGGATGCCTTCCTTTTAGGGATTTTGCTCTTGGATGTTTGTTTATATTGAGTCCGTTAGAGAGTTTGTTTGCCTTTGGTGGCAGACCCGGGCATTTTATTAGGGATTGCTTAATCCATACATTCCTTTATGGTTAGCGTGAGAGGTTCCTTCTGTGGAGGGTTTCAGCAGCGTGTTGTGGTTTCCACCGGGCCGGGTTTTTCTGATACCACTTAATCTTTGAGTATTCTGATCTTAAGAAGGAGGAAGTTTGATGGACTGGTCTTTCACTGGTCTTGGACCTGGGGGGTTGGGGTTTATATTGGATCTCTCTACCAGGTGGGATATACTCTGGATCTTGTGAATAGTTGTCCTCTAGTATTGTGGAGCGTTTGTCCCATTGACTGTGATGATCAGGGAAACGGTATTTAGTTGTCATTTGGGATTTGTGCTTTGTTGTTCCTAGGCATTATTTTTTTTGGGGATGGTGAACCTTTGGGAGAAGTGTTGCAGTGTGAGTAATGTTCAAGCCAAGTGTTTGGGTAGATGGTGTTTGGAGATATGATGGTGTCCAGTGTCTGTTCAGGAAGGCTGTGTCTTCAGGAAGGCTGATGTGGTTTCCTGTAGCATTGTTGCAACTATGGTACCTATGTTCAGCTGCCAAAGACGATGCTTCTATGGTGGTATGCACCTGGATGGTCTAACTCTGAGGGTGGATTTGCCACTAAGGTGATCTGCCTCCTTTCCTTTTTCGGGTACTGATGACTTGCCTCGAAACTAGATAGGTCTGTGAACTCTCAGGGGCTCTGGTGTATGGTTTCGGTTTGCTTGGGGTGCTCCATGAGCTATGAACCAGGTTGGCTTCACGTGCAGCGAGCTGAGTTTTCCAACCTGGCATTTTGTTTACATTTGTTTTTAAACTTTTGGCATTGAGCAGTATTACCTTTTTGCTCTCTATAGTTGTTTTCTAGAATAGTAGGACAGTATGACTAGATACTTGCCTAAAAAGTACTATGGAAGCCCAGATGCCCAGCAGCCAAGGGTGACAGCCCATGCATGGCTATGACACAGCATTATCCCAGGCAGACAGATATTGATCAGTTTTTGAATCCTTGTTTTGCTGAGGTGACATTTAAAATTAATTGTTTTATTCAGCTGATCATTCATCATCTGTGGTGTGGCATCATTCAGGGCAGGGTGCCGATCATACCAGAGATGAGGAGGGGCTCTTCTAAGGGAGAAATTCTTCAGGCTTCAATAGGTCTCTCATTACTGTGCCAGTGGGTGACTGGAGTCATATGACTGATGGCGGACAATGGCCTGTGAGTGGAGGCGGCTGCTGTTAAGGTGACCCTTTGTGCTCCTGACAGGTGGCGGTCTCACCTTGCTGACAGGCAGGAGTCTGTGATCAGTGTGTCTTCAGTCTGGTGTGCACCTCAATGTGTGTGACTATGTGTCACCTATTGTGTTTGTGTCTGGTGGCTGTGACTGCGTGTGTCACTGTGACTGTTTAACCATGTGTTGCATGTCTTATGCTGTTTTGGTATAGTTGGCTTGTTTGTCTGCTGCTTGGGTGCCTGCTTTTGTTTGTATGTTTTTTTGTGTTGCTTTGTTTGTTCTTCAGTGTGTTGTCTTTGTTAATGTTTATGTTGTTGTTTGCTTCCCATATCTTCTCCTGGTCAACTGGGTTTGTTTCCTCGTGTCCTTTCCTTCTAGTTTCCTTGGGCGAGTTGGAGAGAGAGTTGAGGTTCCAGTTTCCAGTGCTAGTTGTTAGTTGTGTATCACATGTATTTGTGTTTTGTGGGAGAAGGAGTGGGTAACATGTACATGAGGCACAGCCTCAATTGCCCCCAGGTTTACCAGCTGAACAGCCTGAGGACTTAGCAACTGAGACCTCTGAATGCGCTAGAAAAAGTTGCTGTGTAAATGGGTTAGAAGAGTATTCTAAGGAAATGTACCTATGAGGGAGAGGTTACTCAAGGGATTTAGTATATTAAAAATGCTTTAGGAGCAATACAAAAGCTTTTGAGATATAGAATAGACTGTTTGAGAAATTAGAGAGAAGAGATAGAGAATAAGTAATTGAAAAAGCAAGTGAAAGTTCTGCCAGAAACACTTTAATGCCGAGAAAGGTAGAAACAGTTGTTGTTGTTTAACGGTGCTCCCCGATGGTGCTCTATGGGCACCTCAGCACTCACAGTAAAAAGCGCCGCTTAAAGCGGGCTTTAGGGGAGAAAACCCAAGAAGGAATGAAGGAAAATGGCCTGGGACTACAAGTTTCTGGCCAGACTGGCTGCTATGGACAAATAGGCTGCTCAGTGGCGCCACAGTGCTCCCAAATCCAAGCTTTATTTATGGAAATCTTTTATAATAATACTAAAATGGAAGCCAAAAGCAGGACAGAAGCAAACTCTGAGAGAGATCAGACTGGAGAATGACTGGTCTATCTTAATTTTTTTTTTTTTTTTTTTTTTTTTTTTTTTTCTTTTTGAAAAAAACAGTAGAAAAACAATGGTATAAATGCTTAAATTTTTAAATGGTTGGTGTAATTTGACAGTGTAAGTTTAAAGTTAAAACACAACATAACTTTTTTAAAAGTGCAAAACAGTTAATCAACACAAAAACAGTTTAAATAGAATGCTGAGCTGTATAAACAGGCGAAAATGGCAGTCGCTAAGCAGTAAATAATCAAAAAGCCCATAGCTTAGCTCAGCATATTCAAAACCATTCAATCATGGCAAAGTGCATGAAATCAGTCGTATTTAAACCTCGCAGGTGGGAATACAGCTCATAACTGGTTGTAGCTCCCCACTGTAGGCAGTATGGCTTGTGTTGGAGATTGTAAGCAATTTTTGGGTGCAGCACTGGGGCATACAGAAGTCCAAGGTCATGGTCGGACTCCTTTTTAAAAACTTGATGTGAGATTGCTGTAGGGCCAATACAAAGCTGAGGCCTGGAAAAGTCTCACCTGTGATCACACCAGTGCATCTGGCATCCCTCAGACTGGTAAGCAGGTCCAGCACCACTATGCTGACTTGAAGTGGAGGAAGAGGGAGCTCTTGGACCAGTGGGTCCAAGAAGCACGGCAGAGGGGTGATATCCCAGGCATGTGTAAGTATTCATATCAATAACTGTTTAACAAAGTCCAGCCTATGTATGTGATGGATAGGTATGCATACATGTTTCTCTATCTTCTTTACAGCTCCAGGTGTGCATGCTGCGAACCAGGAAGCCCATGCCAACAGGTTTCAAAGGCTGCATCGCGAGGCTGGTGAGTAACAATCTAGCTTGTAGTATTCATACCAAATAAATATAAAGAAGTAGAATGTCACCTTGTAGTATTAAAAATGGATATGATTTGTACTGAATAAACCAGACAATATTACGGTAATAGTCTCATATAAGTTATACATAAATAAACTGTAACAGCCTGTCAATAAAATTCAAAACCCTGTACTGGTTGTGTTTACTCGGCTATTGCATGAATTGAAATGTGTACAGGTTGTGCACAGCAGCTATAGCTCTGAAAGCATTAGACAATCAAGTCTCATCTGATGAAGTTAGTGCCTCTGTAAGACACAAGATTAACTGATATAAAATGTTTAGTGCACCAAGATCTGATATCTGAATAGTAATGTTGTGTTAACCGTTGTTTTCCAAACTGTGCTATGTCAAAAGGTATGTATAGGAATGAATGTATAAGAATGTTGTAATTACAAGGTCAGATTGTACAACCAAGAAAGAATGAGACAGAAAACATTCAAAGAAGAGAGAGTAGTTTCTCAATAGCTCATTCAGAGGAAACACACACCTGTATTTTTAGCAGAAACAACCACGGTTCGAATCCCGGGAGTGGTAGTAAACTCTATGCATAATTTCAACTGGGATTTTGTGAATATGTGTAGAAACAGTCAGGTAGTGTTAACAGAAATTTCCTCCACAGGTCTTCCAGGTAAGAGTAGGTATAAAGTAGCTATAAGAAGGCTGTAGTTATACTATGTCCAACACCCACCGTCCAACCCCAAGGCTGCAAATGACAGCAAGATAAGTACATTCACCAAGTGGTCTCCCCAAAGAAATGTTCAAAAGTGTCATGTGGCACAGCTACTGGTCCCTGTTGCCAACAACCAGGGTGACCAATAGAAATTAAGGGGGCATATGGCAGTAGCACACACACACACACACACACACACACACACACACACACACACACACACACACACACACACACACACACACACACACACACACACACACACACTCTCGCACACACACACACACACTATGAGTGCACAGATGTAACCCTGACTATGTGAATATGGGAAGAAACAGTGAGGTAGTGTTAACAAAAATTCCCTCCACAGGTCTTCCAGGTAAGAGAAGGTATAAAATAGCTGTTAGAAAGCCGTAGTTATGCAGTGAGTACAAACATACAACTGCCAAACCCAAGGCCATGGGTTGTTGTAATAATACCTGTAGAGTAATGATTACAGCAATGATCATTAAAGTTGTGACCACTGCAAGAATCTACATTTGTTAATTGACATATCTCTCCCCAACCTTAACTTCACCAATAATCTAAACACATAAAAGAATGGGTATGTTTTCCACTAAACCTACCACTGGGACATGTGCCCTATTCTTCTACAAATGTTGAAATGTATTCCAATTAATGTTTCTTGTTCTAATACTATCATTGGTGGCCTGTTGCTATCAATGTAACCTGCATGCCGGTGTAATGCCCACTGTGGATCCATATATGCATGTGTTCTGTTTGCTATGTAAATGTTCCAAATCTGTTGTTTTGGGTTAATGGGAATACTCATGCATGCTGTTATAACTAATCCTGGAATGTGTTTACCATTACTAACCAACATATGCTCTAAAACTACAATACCATAGCATGTCTGGGAAGACCGATCCCAGCGGATCCACCTCTCCCACCTCATCTGGCCATGACACTGGGCCCCAGCACATCTGGGACCCGTCCTGGGAACTCCTTGTCTGCTGGTCCTGCACCATCTTTGGGTGGAGCTGCCTCAGGGGATGGGGCTCATCCCATTCCCCAGACATGGAGGCAGACAGGATCCTGTCACCTGAAGCCAGGTCTGGGGTCTGGTGCGTAATGAGCTCTGCAAGGAATTGGGAGATCTGCTATGCCAGCTTGAGGGCCACATGATGCATTTAGAGAGTCAGTCTGCCCCTCCTGCTCTGCCCCCAGCACAGCCACCTTCGGGGCCATGAAGGTGCATTGGTGACTGCCCATAGGTGGGGACCTCAGTCCCACTGTATCCATCTGGGAGCTCATGGGCTTCTGATTACCAAGCACCCCTCCCCATCCAAGGCGTTTACCCCCCACATGGGTCATACACCACCCATGTATGGTATCTTGTCTGTCTTGTCCATCTTCCTACAGAACAAACATCCCCACATATACCTACTATCCTTCCCCAACATCCCACTCTCACCTTAAAAAAAAGGGCAATCTGTTCCCCAAAAGAAATGTCGGCCCATACATATTGATCCATTTTGCATGTGTCCACTGGCCACATGTAATCTGGTCTAATTGGCTTCACAACACATTATTGTTTTCCTCACTCCTCTCTCAAGGATTTGAGTGTCCAAATATACCGCCATATCCAGTATATATGCACAGCTGTTGCTGTAGAAAAAATGGACAGCTATGGACCTTCCCTACACCCATCCTGCACATCCCTAGCTATCCTTCATATTTTTTTTCCCTTTTTGTGTCCCATTTTTCACCACTTTCCTATCATAAATTTTTTCTTTTCTTTTAAAGAAATTAGCATGGGGGTAAGTAGTAATAAGCAGGAGTATGCCTGTTTGCACGGTGTTAAGCGATGCCTACACAGGTTTAGCACTTAAAAAGCTAACTGTCAGCATAGTTAACTGGAAGTTAGCATTCCTTACCACTGTGCAAGCCCACGCAAACCTGCTTAAAACTGATTAAAAGTGCTGTAATCAATCTGTATCCAACAGCCCTTGATCTTCCCAGCAAAAAAATAATTAACCCTTGCAACTCAGGATCCTGCACACCATAGCCACAGCAATTTACCACTAAGCCATTTAACCTGTAGATATGTCTGTTGTTTTTCTAAACACATCATGAAGCACAGTCATTAAACAGTAGGGAAAAGGACATTAGTCAAGTTTTGTACATACATATAAATGTATATGTTTATGGAGATGCATATATATATATATATATATATATATATATATATATATATATATATATATATATATATATATATAGGTTTACCCCGGGTATCACTTCTGTGTCACTGTTAGACAGAAGCGCAGTATACTAACCTCGAAAAAGGGCATAGCAAAATTAATTTAAAATGGGTGGTGAAAGCCATACACACTCTGGCTAGGCTTATAAATGCCCTAGGGCAGATAGCCCAGTATGAACCTATGAACCTATGAACCTATATATATATATATATATATATATATACATATATATATACACACACATATATGATATATATATATATATATATATATATATATATATATATATATATATATATATAAGTAAATAAATACATACATATATATAAATATGTATGTACCTAAAATAAAGTATATATATATATATATATATATATAGTGCAGTCAGACATCAGATCCACACTTTGAACCTCTTATTGCAACAAATCTGTCCAAAGACTGTCATAATGGGTGTCAAGGGGCCCAAACTAGGGACCTCTTATAATTATTGCCCTTTTCCCTTCCTCCCCAGCAGCAACTGTTCTGCCTTGCAACAAAACAATAAGTCCAGCCAATTCTTGAACCCAGGGCCATGTAAACTACAATCAAAGCAATGTACCCTTACACCATCTGAGCTCGATAAAATAATAATGATTTTTCCAAACATATCAGTTAGTATTGTCATTCAACAGTAGAGAAAGGAGTCTGTAGAATCAGTTAGGTTCTCTATATATACATGTATATATGTGTGGAGATGCATATAAGTGGACAAATGTAAATACACACACACACACACACACATATATATATATATATATATATATATATATATATATATATATATATATATATATATACAGAGAGAGAGAGAGAGATCTAAATTTATATCTACATATATGCATACACACACTTATATATATATATATATATATATATATATATATATATATAAAGGTGAATACATGCACACACACACACACACACACACACACACACACATATATATATATATATATATATATATATATATATATATATATATATATATATCCAGAAATATATGACATCTACAAACACATGCAAACTGAGGTTCATGCTGCTGCACCCTAGATGTCGAAATCTGAAAATGCACTCACTAGAAGTATTCCATAAAATGAGGAACAATTACATCTGTGCTGTAACAAAGACCTGGGTAAAGGCAGCAGGAAACATCCCTGCACTACCTGCCTATACCTCATTCCACACCTTTGGCTGCAGAACATGGACTGAAGCTCCAAAGATGGTGGTATTTCATTATTCATAAAGGATGCACACATCTCCAGAGTAGTAGGCCAACATTATGTATGACAGATCCTGCAGGTGTAGCTAACATTGGGTAAAACAGTGATTCAGGTTGTAGCCTACTATAGGCCCCCAAACATGTCGCAAGACTCAAACTCCATGTCCCTATACACCCTGGGGAATATTAGTGTCCAGCCTAACACTCTCATACTGGTTGACTTCAACTACCCCACCATTAACTGGGAAAGCTACTCATGTACCAATGCATTTGCCCATCACATCGACCTGGTCCTTACTAACATGGGTGACTGTTGCTGTACACCAATAGTCAACTCCTATCTTGTTATATCTGACCACAAAGTAATAACCTTTGGAAATCCACAGCCCTCCCACCCCACCTCTGCACAGGTAACAACCATGAAAAGTGTTTTCAACGCTAACTATGGCCTCCTAAAAACAGAGGTGGGTAACCTCACTACAGCCATGCAAATGGAGATTAGTTGCATGACTGCTGTATCAAACAACTATGCACTATGTACACATACGCAAATGCATGGATACCACCATACCCAATAGAACCAAGACCCTCACCTCCAAAAAAAGGAAACCAATCTGGTGGTCCCCGCCAATAAAGAAACTGCACAACAAAGGGAGGTAACTGATATGGAATAAGGTGAAGTCCCAAGACTGGAAAAAACCCTTATCAGTCTCAATTAAAAGTTGAAATACCTCATCAAATACTACAAAGGTAGCTGTGAAAATGGAAATGGAGCACACAGTAAAGACAACCACAAGGCCTCATGCAGTTATGTAAATAATTTCCATGGCAATACCAAGATTTGATCTGAGCTACTAAACAATGGCACCTCCTAGACTGAGCCAACACATATTGCCAATATACTGGCTGACATATTGACTGCACACTTTACCCCTCTCTCCCCACTGAAAGGACAAATCACAATACCAGTACACTGGCAGACACCCAGTATTACTGCTGCACAGGTTAAAACACCACTGTCCAATGCCAAGAATACAGCTTCTATGGGACATGACAATAACCCTGGCTGTGCTCTACATAAACTACAGAGTGACCTAGCACCTCACCTTTGTGCCCTGTACAAGCACAGTCTCACCTCAGGCTTTGTCCCTACTGAATTGTGCACTGCCACAGTTACCCCTCTCCACAAACAAGGTGAGACTACAGACCCTGGGAACTATCACCCCAAATGCCTGACAAGTCTGTTATAAAAAGCTATGGAATGCATCATCATGCACCAAATAAATAGGGAAATGGGAATCCGCAGACTCAGGATTCCAGGCAGTTTACATTTGTGAAGGGTAGGTCATACCTGTTCAATAAACCTGGACAACTTCTTGGAGTCAGTCAGCTGAGCTGTGGATTAAGGCAAGGTGACACAGACAGCCTACCTTGATTTGGCCAAAGCCTTTGATAACATTCCCCACTCAGGCACCATGCAAAAACTCACTAAGCTAGACATCAGCCCCTATATCATAGGTTGGTTGGAAATGGGTCACTGATAGGACTCACAGTGTGCAAATAGCTGACTCCAAGTCAGACTGCTAAGCAGTCATAAGTGGAGTCACACAGGGTTCTGCCCTGGGTACTCTCATGTTTGCTATCAACTTCTCTGAAGTCCATGTCAACATGAAAGGACTCTGGCTGACAATGTTTGGAGACAATTGCAAATTGGGAGCTATTATCAACTACCCAAGTCATGTTGGCATCCTACTGAAAGGCCAAGACCAATGACTGGTGTCAGAGCTATGGCCTTTAGCTCAATGTCAGAAAATGTATTGTCATCCCTTTTGGGGAAAACCCTGTTCCCATGACTTACCACATATATGGTAGTTCCCTGAACAAAGAAGGCGTTATAAGAGATTTGGGTACACAGGCTGACAACAATCTCTCTTTTGACCGCTACATTGCCACTGTGGTCAGAAAATTCTTCTATGTGGCACATCTCAGTACCAATGCATTAGCATCCATGAAGGAAGAGGTCATTGCCCCCCTGTACTCTTCTTGACAGAGTGACAGTTTGTTTCAGCAAGATGTTTTCTTGCTTCAGAACTTTACTGTCATCTGCTTGCCCTGCTTAAGTTACTGTACAATTGTTTGTTTGCTTCTTATTTCCTAGACGCTATGTCCAAAAATGGCTTCTCAGTACTCCTGTCCATCACTAGTGATAGTTCACAAGAATACTGTTCACTTTTCCTTTTTCTTACATGTAGAAAAGTCAATTGTGTCCCTTTTCCCAACAGTTACCTGTAACACATTGGCAAATTACCTGGCACTCTCTCACTAAAGCTGGCATATCAGTACAGCACTAAAATTGTACAGGATACATCCTCACTCCCACATTCCCTTGTTTCCAATTGTTACAGACCTCCCAATATTATTGCAGCACCATAAAAAGTCAGTACAAAAATCCTCTCTCAATTCAGTAAATGACCATCTGCCAAAGAGGCAATGTTACAACCAGACACAGTACACACCCCTCCAAACACTAACAAGGAGCAAAACATACTAGATTATCTACAATAAAGAAACATGCCCACAGACTCTCCCCAACAACTAAACAACATAACTGCAAACATTCCCAAAGCAATGATTCTTTAACATAAATACACAGACCTAACACGAGACTAAAACCAAAGACATCCAAAATCACACAGCAGTGCGGGCTTATAAGATCCTCCTACAAAGCAGATACTCCAAAGCAGAACAGCTGTATTCCCAAGCAGAGAAACACGTTAACACATATCTACGGCGCCAGTGAGACCCACTCCTGCAGAGCTACAGAAAACCAAACATAACCATACACTTGCTTATAAGCGCTCAGGTCGTGGCAATACTCTGATCCAGCTCACCAGGCTGAACAGGAGAAAAGACGGTGAGCACAATGTGAGCGCAAGCCCATCCCATGCTGGTGTGAGAGACCTGACTGGCTACAGAAGCAAACCATCCAATAAGATTGTCATGCTGGTGTGGTACCATTAGCGTACACCCTGGATCGCGCCGAAGGAACATACATCCACCTCTGAGCGGAATGATACAACCTTGTATGAAGATGACCTTGATAAGAATCTTAGGCTCACCAAGAATGGCTTCACAATATGAAGACAAGATCTTGCAATTTCAACAATTGCTGAGTAATGCTACTGCTCGCAAGAAGATCAATGCCTGTCAGCTTCACACCCTATTGATACAAGCCACGATGCTTCGCTAAGAATATCTTGGCTCTAGGCAAGGCCTGGTTGAGAAACCCCAAAGGCATAGCATACATACCAGTGCCAAACTTGATGTGCATGCTTCAAAGACAAACCCACTAACAGAAAATTCACAGGGATGCGAAACCACCAGTAATGTTCAAAAATGACCCACTAAACCAGGTTGGTGGCACACCAAAAACTCTCCTTAGCGCACAGAACATCGAGACCACCAGGCTTTATCACCTATTTCCAGGGCTCCGAGGCAACAGTACACTACCACCCCAAAATCAGAGACACCCACACCCAATCAAAAGGCAACACAACTACAAACAAGGAATATCGATACCTGCTACACCACTCCACACCCTCCCAGTTGGCCCACTGACTGAGGATCAGAGACATCCATGAGCAACCTCCCAGCCAAAAACTTATCAGACCACTATAAAACTCAAGACCAGCTCCACAACCTAGCCAAAAGATTCTACAATTTAAGCCAACTGGAAAATGGGAACATAACAAACCCACTATATTAGGAAGAGTCAACTACCACCTGATAGACAAAGACATTACTCTGGGAAACTAACAACCCTGGATATTTCCTACGTTTCCCCCGACTAATGCCATGACCATACTTGTAGACACTCCACAAATCCAAATTTGCATTGGATCATCTGCCCACTATCCAGCAAACCCACCTCTAAAGGAATCTCAAATCCGGCCTAAACTCACTGATATTTTATAAATGACCCAAATCTCACAAGGCCACCGGAAATGAAATCCCTCATCCACAAATTTCACACTCTAACAATAAGTGAAATCTAAAAACTCCTGTCTGGTCAACCAAAACACAGAATCAAACTATACAATAGAATGAACAAGCCTTCAAATGATACAATAAAATCGATCCCAAATAAAACCAAGACCCAATCCTCCACATTAGGCAAATGGTGGAAGAACTCGGAAAGCAAAAAATACAATAGAGAGAAAAATTGTCTAAGGGATAACACAAAAGATAAAAAGGGATAAAATCTTTGATCAGTCAAGGCACTAAGGTGGCACTCATGGAATTGTCTAAGAGGAGCTTTGAGAAAATAGCAATAAGACTGAAGGTGGATCTAGAGCCAGATATGTAGCTGACATTGGAAACCATGAAAAAAACCCCAGATTCCCTCACAGGGCACCCATCTATAGCAAAAAATCAGCCTCCCCCACAAACAGCCCTGACTGACAGGTTAGTATGACCAAGGGTAAAACCCTGGCATCAATCTATCCCAGCAGAGTGCATCCCCAGCGACATCTCAGATATCCAAAAACACGCAAACTCAAACAAAAACATCAAATACTAGAAGAAGACAGTGTCCTGGGCTGATACCTACATTCACTCAGAAGAGCTTGTTCTGTGACCTGAAATGGTCCATCAATACTAGCCTTAATGGCCTCAATAAACAAGGTGGTGTACACGTCCACTGGTGACTGTGTGGCTCAAATTGGCTACTCAATGGATCTCATCACTATCCTCATATAATACATAAGCTGGGACCTACTGACTATGGGGGATCCCATCAAGAGCTTTCAACAAAAGTTATATTCCTGACCTACACTGGATCCTCCTTTGTTTGGAAACAGTCACCAAGGCACCGCTACTTCTTAAACCTTCATCACAGCACAGCAGACCTCCTGGCCACAAACAAGACAAGGTACTCACAGCCATACAAACCCTCTCACAGCCTTCTTCTAAGCCCCTATGTCACTAGATGGATTAGATATAATCACCAGATAGGAACCCTATCCCCCTATGTGGATGAATGGATTGCAAACTGGCTCAACCACCAACACATGGACCTCCCCACAGTTACAAGTCCTGGACCTCCAGCTACAAGTATATATTTCTCAGGCTCAGTTCCCCACACACAGAAGGACTGTGGGAAGCCAAGTTGGCAAATGGCCAACTGTGGGCAACCAATAATAACCAAGAGCCGAACCGACAGCATCCAAACTCTATCCCATTGACAAAGATGAACAAAAAATCCTCCAAAGAATGGCCTCAAGCTAAATGCCAAAAGTGTATAGTCATCCCCTTTGGCAAAAACAAAAAAAAGTGTATACAACACATAGGTGTAAATAAATAAGTTACAGGAAGAATAAATTGGGACCTGGGGACCCAATTTGATAGCAATCTCTCATTTGACAACCAGCAATAAAGTGAAAAACAAAAACATTTTATAACCCTAATCATGATCATGAAGGGATTCACATCAGGATCAGGGGAGGTGTCTCTTTTCTTTACTCATCCCTCATCAGGCCTAATTGTTGAGTACAATGCCCCTTTTACCTGTGGACTTACCAGCTGCAGTACCTTAGAAGACCCTAAAGTACCCCTAAACCTAACTAAGAAGACTGAAAAGATGGCATATGCTGCCCGTAAGATAAACTCCAACTCTACTCAGTGGCATACCGTCCTCTACTCCGTCTCTGTGCCTGTGCCAGACGCAAAGCCATGTCAACAACGAATTAATGGACATGTTGCACTACAGAAAAGAAAATCCAAGAAATCAAAGCACTCGAGACTCTGAACCTCAGCACTGAAATAAAAAGGACATGGACATGGGACAATTCATAATCACAGATTCATAATCCTCTCTCCTTCAAAATCAGTAGTCCAGGTTAGGCAGAGTCAGGCAGAGTATTCATTATAAAGGAATCTCTGATATGGATGGGGAGGGATAGGTTTTACCTAGGGTATCACACTGTGTCACTGTTTAGACAGAGGCACAGTATACCAACCTCAAAAAAGGCATAGCAAAAAAAAAAAAAAAATGGGTGAAAGCCAACACATTCACATTCTGGCTAGGCTTATAAATGCCCTAGGGCAGATAGCCTAGTATGAACCTATGAACCTATGAACCTATGAACATATTCTGATGGTTGTGAGGTACGTAAATGAAATGCATGTCCTCATTTTCTGACAACAATCATATCATCACAGTGATTTACCAGAGAAATGAGAATAATGTGTAAAACAGACCAGAAATATGAGTGATAAACCTGGACATCCTGAAACAATCCAGCCAGTTGACAGGTATGCTCAGAACCACTTACTGCAATGAATCTGGGCCAAGGCTGACAAAGTGGTTTGTGGAAGCAATGAAAATGGGGATGTATCTGAAGTACTGGCATAGATAAGCTAACAGTTGCTGTAGTAACACCCTTCTGTGTGCTCTAACATATATTTAGTGAAATATCACAAGTAATTGAATTAGGGAATCTGCTATGGATAATTATGCATGCATTTGCAAATATATCAGGCACAACAGAGATGTAACAGCACTGACAAAAATACACCAGTGTGAAAGTGCATTCCCTCAACCCATATCACCACAGTCACATACTAGTAAGTCACATGAACAGTAGAATATATGTGTTGTGTGAACAAATACATATTGTTTGCCACTCACACACTAGCCCTAAATATACAGTCCAATTCTCAGTATAGTCTGAATCCTGACCTTGGTACAGGGCATGTCTCCGTCTGCCCCTACAAACACATACAGCCAATAAATCAGCAGAAACTGGAGCAGCATGCACAGTCAGATAAAGAAGGAGCCATAACACTTACATCCACCCCGCCATACACAGCCCAAATAATATGTACAACTGACATGTGTACACAATCCTGACAGTCTGTTAACAATGGTCAGACATACACAGGCCTCTCACATGTACAGTTCACCTCAGAATGTACAGGCTCAGGACTCGTATATATGGCCTGTTCCCTGACATGTCGTTGGGTCTACTACATCACTGGGATGGCAAGAAATAATGATAATAAATATGTCTGAGCCTTATTGACATCTGGACAAAGCTTGACATCATTTGGGGACAGAGGCACAAACACAGGGGTAGAGTGGACATATTGCTGTCATACATTGAGACAGTTGCAGATGTTACTGGGTTTTTTGTAACATATCCTTTATGAGGAATATGACATCAGAAATACCAATAGATGTAAGTATTTACTGACTGCATTCCCCAGAATCCATGACTGATTTACCAAGGACACCAACTGTTTGGGGAACAGGCAAAACATAACAGGCAAACATGTGGACAGTCTGTGGACAGTGTGCCAGTGGAGAGGTATGTCAGAAACATATCACTGTCAGTCGTGAATTCACTCACTTAATGCATGTCCACACAAATCCTGTCAATCTATCAATCCACAATGTGTATAACAGTTCTGATGACATAGAACCTGTTCACAAATCTGGGGATATGTTCCCCATGTTGTTTGGCTGTCTGCACATGTCCTGTCCTGTGACATATTGCCACCTACTGTATTTGAATCTGTAGCCCACCACCTCTGTAATGTCCCTCACACAGGCAAGGGAAAGGGGCAAGGCCCATACTAAGGAATGTCCCATATGTTGGAACTAGCAGCAGTGTCCAGGCCCACAGCACACTATGTGGGCACCTACATAGTGGTATGGCCTTAGCAATACCTGACATCTGCACATTTGTACAGAGGACAAACAGAAAGTAGATGGCCAACAGGTTATGCATTAGGATGAATGTATTGTAAGATAGAAGTCTGAAACTGAAAGGTATGCCATTACTACATGAAAGCAGTTCACAATGACATGTCAAAAAAACATAGTAATCTACAGTTAATATCATAATAGCAGATCAATATTCAATTGGAGATACATAAAAACCTATAGCTCAAACACCAAAAACAAGATAGTCAGTACTCAGAGTCCCAGCTTTGCATGCAGGGGTGTATGGTTCTAGTATTACAATCTGCAATCTATTTTTACTTGGTAAAGCACTGTTAAAAGTACTAACATAATAATACAATATGTGTTAAACTATTTTTGTCAACCAATGGACCTAAAGCTACTGTAACATGCAAATGTGACTGCATGTAACCTGGGATACTACCCATATATAAAGCAAATACAAAGAAAAAAATATTGTGGTACTACCCATGTATAACCAGGAGTCCAAAACAGAATAGTCACACCATTTTTTACTGTAATGACAGCACATAGAAGTATGTTATGTACAGGAAGTTAAATACACTTATTAAAGATATCATTACCCTGCCATTTTAAAAGACTGTAATGTGACCAATGGTTACCAGGGCTGAGCTATGCTTAGCAAGTTTAAGCATTGCTTAAATGTAAATGCTAAGCAGATTTGCGTACTGTAAATGAAGCCTACACAGTGTAAGCGCCTGTTCATTTAACCGTACGTTAGCACCGCTTACCATAGTACAAACTCACACAAACCCACTTAAAGCTGCTCAAAACAGCCTTATTCACTCTGTATCCAACAGACTTTGTTCTGCCTAGCAACAAAATAAACAGTCCTTGCAGGTCTTAAACCCAGCAGCCCGCACACCATAGTCAAAGCAATTTAACAGTAAACCACCTCACATGCATGACTTTAGGATGTTTTCTCAAACATACCCTTCTTTACAGCCAGTTTACAATAGGGAAGAGACACTGTGCAGTTAAGAAGGATTGATATCTACATATACATACATATATATATATATATATATATATATATATATATATATATATATATATACACACACACACACACACACACACACACACACACACACACACACACACACACACACACACACATATATATATATATATATATATATATAAATGAAAAGAAACATATACATAGAGAGATAGATATGTATACATATATATGCATACATGTCCCAAAATGCCCATGCAAACATATGCTGCTGATAGACCACCCATAACTGAGGCAGCATGCACAGTTGGATACAAAAGGCCCTATGCCTCTCACATCTGCCCCCACAGTCCAAATAAATAAATGAGCAGTACACTGCTACAACATCTTGATAGGCCATACACAATGAGCAGACATACACAACCTCTTAGCAAAACAACTAAAATGACTGAACATACCAAAGAGAAATATAACCAGACAGTAATTCCCACATGTTTATTAAAGTCTGATTTCTTGGTCAAAGCCTTCAAGGAGTAAAGCATTACAAGAAACGCTTGCCTTAATCACAAAAAGCAATTAACAATTAATTACATAATTAAATATACAGCCTTCAATTACACTCCTCATTTAACCCCCATAAGGGATAAAGTATTACATTTAATATTAATACATTGAGTCTGTACATAACAATTGTTCTTTTATGAATGTTTCATCAAACTGAGGAACAGACTTTTTCCAAAACAGTACCCTGGAACCCACTACTGTCCCCATGGTGAGATTTATTCAAATATATGACTATATAACTGTTGTCTTTCTTATCTGTAATATGCCTCACATGTTCTAACAGCCTAGTTTTAAAACATGTGTTACTCTCCCCCACATAAAATATGTTACAAGGGCATCTAACAGCATTCTCTATATATCAACCTCTTGAATGTAGAGTCTTCAACATGTTTCCCAACCTTTCCCCTCAGCAGAAATGACAGCACTAAATAACGATAGACCAGTATACCTATCAACCTCCTGCTGTATGACATCTGGACAAATCCTGACATAATTGGTGGACAGAGGCCCAAATACATGGTCATACTTGAAATATTGCTGTTATACACTGAGAATGTTTCTGGTGTTACAGAGTTTGTTGTAACATATCTTTTCTGAGGGATATAAAGTCAGAAAAACAAAGGGATGTTAGCATTTACAGACCACAATTACCAGAGTATGCTACTGATTTGCCGATGACAACACCTGTCTTGGGAACAGACCAGACATAACAGGTTAGCCTGTGGCCATTATATGGATAGCCCTACAGTTGACAGCTATGCAGAGACAGAACTTTGTCATACTGAAACCCATGCAAAAGTAGCATGTGCAGACAAACCCTGTTAAACTAGCAGTATTCCAAACATATAACAGCAATATTCATATTCTGCCCCTAAGTCTTGAACTTTCTCCACCATTTAGTTGGTTTGTTGCCACAAGTTTTGTGGTAAGAGGTATTAGCTCACACAACTCCAGGATGTCTTCCTCAAAAGTACGGGAAAGGGCCAATGCCCAAATGGAGAAATTAATTATAGGAGTGTGTTGCCATGACATTGGCTATTGGGAGAACTACACAGCTGCTCTGCATCCAATTAGCAAGTGGACAACACCAATAGGTGTACAGCCCATCACCTGGTCATGAACATCACCTACAAAAGCCATGCTGCCACCTATTCAAAACAGCTATATCTCTGTAGTGCACATAGAGAGAGAGAGAGAGAAACAAATAAAACATAAACTGGAACAGAGAAGAAAAAAATGTAAGTGGACATGTAACATGTAATTGAATGCAGTACTTAGTCTGTAATAATGGGAAATATGATTTGGAAGAATATATGTCCCATCAAGACTTGCTGTACTAATGTCCTGCTGAACAGCTACTGTGGTCATCTGCATCTGACCCTGTCTGCAGTGGGAGAGATCACAGACATACCTCTCAACTGTACAGATCTTCCCGGAATGTCCAGATTTTCTCATTATAGTTTTTTGTCTGTTCCTCCTGAAGTCTGTACTTTTTTGGAAAATAGCTGAGGATTGAAGTCATCAAGTAATGACAGACACTTGAGTTTAAGACTCCACATCCTTAAGAATATTCATAGTAATGCAAAATGTATCATTATACAACCTTCCTAAGTCTGTTCCTATTTTCCCCTCATCATTTTAGGCTTTGTCCAGATGTGATGCTCTAAGAGGTTGCGAGGTAGGATTACAGCTCAGGAGCCTGACTCACCTTGGGAAAGGACAGCTCACATATGACAACTGCTGGGGTGTCTACCAAACAGTTGGGACTGTGCCACTGCTAGGCCAGTTAATGGGATGTTGTCCATATCTATATGTTACTTGTGAATATGAGTATGATACATGTTTGTCTGGTAAATCTAAGAGACCTATATAGGGAATGTGCATAGTAAAGTACTGTTGCAGACATGTGTGTTGAACTGCGTGTGATATATTGAATTAATAACATTCAACTGTGCAGTGTTCTGCTGGACAATAACCACATTTGTGACTTATATCTGTAGTCCCATACACATATACCTGTGTTATGTCAGCCAAATCATTGGCATATCTGTGAGCAATAACAATGTAACATTATAGCCTACTTATGCTGCTGGACATCATCCAGGTTATCACAGTGATGTCAAAGTCTACTGTGCAATCAACTTACTAATGTATGGTGCAGCTATATTAATACAGTATCAATACTGATGTCCCCTTTGACACCCAATTAGGTGTGCCATTGTCCAGACGTCCTGCTCTAACAGATTGAGAAGTATGATTGAGCAGCAAGACTGTAAATACAGTGTGCCACACTAACATAGAACAAAAATGTATACCAGGTATCCCCTGAGCACATGTATGTATGCATATGTTCAGCTGGAAGGCACAAAACTAATGACATGGGTTTCAAGCGGTCAGGTACCTAGGTTGTGCACATGTGGGTAATATCAGTGTCAATGCATACAACAGACATAAATGTGTACAGCTACTGGTTGTTGCATTACCCTGACACTGATATGGATACTAGAGTAGGCATGATTATCAGGTAGTAATCGGAGAAGTGTCCAACTGTGTTATGACCCCCTGTCCATGCCTACCACTAACAGCTATATCAATACCTATATACAGTGGATATAACAAGTGTACACACCCCTGTTGGAATTCCAGGTTTGTATGCTGTAAAACACTGACACCACAGAAAATCATTTCATAATGTTTCTCATCTTAAATGTGACCCCTAACCTGTACAATTCCATTGAAAAATAATCAAAGGTGTTTCTAGGAAGATGAGCAACTATTGCCAAATGAAGATGTGCCACAATGTTAGAGTCCAAACCAAGATGAATGAATGTTGTAACCATCTCAAGAGGTGCATATACAGCATATCAGTTTAAGGGTGTGCACACTCAATCACCTGGCTTATTGTATTGATTTTCACACATCAGATTGTAATGTTTTCAATTGAATTGTACAGGCTATAGGTCACATTAAAGGTGAGAATTGTGTTGAAATCAGTTAGTGTGGTGTCATGTTTCAATTGCACAAATACCAGGCATTGCACCAGGGGTGTGTACACTTTATATCCACCGTAGCTATATGGCCTCAGCAGTACCTGACCTGCATAACCAGCCTCCACCAAGGTAGAATAATCCCATTTGGTGGACAGCAGCAATACACAAACCACATAATAGGTTGCTATATTGGTTGCACAGGGACACATAGGTGCAGGCAACAACTTGGATGTAAGTCCACCTCTATCTGAGCAAGCTTGTAAGTTCACAGGTTCATAGGTTCATAGATTCATACTAGGCTATCTGCCCTAGGGCATTTATAAGCCTAGCCAGTGTGTGTTTGGCTTTCGCCACCTATTTTAAATTAATTTTGCTATGCCCTTTTTCGAGGTTAGTATACTGTGCCTCTGTCTAACAGTGACACAGAAGTAATACCTGGGGTAAACCTACGATCTCCCATCCACTCATCAAGATTCCTCTTGAAGAGAGTCAATGAGGGACTCTGCCTACCCTGGAATGGGATATTATTCCAGAGTGAAGGGAGCTTCTGGGTTATGAATCTGTCTCTCCAGCATGTCCTATTTATTTCAGTGCTGAGGTTCAAGTCTCTCAAGCACGTAGCTCGATGGGATTTGGATTTTCTGAGGTGCAGCATGTCCATGAATTCCGGGTTGGACATGGCTTTATACATCAGGCACAGATCGCCTCTGAGCAGGCGGTATGCCACTGAGTAGAGCTGGAGTTTCTTTAACTGGGCAGCATATGGCATCTGTTTGAGCCCTTTGATCCTCTTGGTGAGGTACTTTTGTGGTTTTTCCAGTTGCTGCAGGTGTCTGGTAAGGTACATCCCAAAAGGGGCATTGTACTCAATTATGGGCCTGATGAGGGATGAGTAAAGAGGCACGATGACCTCCCCTGATCTAGATGTGAATCCCTTCATGATTAGGTGGGCTATATAAAATGTTTTTCTAACCACTTTGGCCACGTGGTTGTCAAATGAGAGATTGCTATCAACTTGGGTCCCCAGGTCCCTAATTACTTCTTCTGTACTTAATGGATTACCACCTATGTGGTAATTTGTGGGCACTTTGTTTTTGCCAAAGGGGATGACTATACACTTTTTGGCGTTTAGCTTGAGGCCATGGCTCTGGCACCAGTTGTCTGTTTCTATGAGGCCCTTTTGGAGGATGCTTGTGTCAGCTGGAGAGTCAATTATGGTGCCCAGTTTGCAGTCATCTGCAAACTTGGTCAGCCACAGTCCTTCCGTGTTGGCCTGTACCTCCGAGAAATATATACCAAACAAGAGAGGTCCCAGGACTGAACCTTGTGGGATGCCACTTGTAACTGGTTTGGAGTCTGACATGGCTCCAGAAATTCTAACCATGTGGGATCTGTCCTTGAGCCAGCTTGCAACCCATCTAGTGTCATAGAGGTTTATATTTAAGCTGGTGAGCTTATCTATAATGCTCGAGTGGGGAATTGTATCGAAGGCTTTTGCGAGGTCCAGGTAGGCTGGTTGGACCACCTTCCCCTCGTCAATGGCCTTGGTGAGTGTTTCAAAGAAATCAACCAGGTTTAAGAGGCAGAATCTGCCCTTAACAAAGCAGAACTGGGTAGGATCTAGTGTCTGTAGGTCCCCAATATCTTTATTTATGAGGTCCATGATGATCCTTTCCAAAGCTTTGCAGACCAAGCTAGTCAGGGTTATGGGGTGATAGTTTCCAGGATCCGTTGAGGCACCACCTTTGTGTAGAGGGACCACTGTTGCTGTATGCCACTCTTTGGGTACATATCCTGTAGTAAGGCTGAGATTGAACAGTAGTTTTATGTTTGGGTTTAGCTCTTCTTGGAGTTCATGTAGGACACAGCCCAGGACACCGTCTGGTCCCATTGATGCTGTGTTTTTTGCTTTGGAGAGGGCAGCTCTTACCTGAGCATCTGAGATGTCAGGGGGGCAGCACTCTGCTGGGATAGATATCTGCCCTTTTGGAAGGGGAGAAGTTTGCTGAACCTGTCAGCTAGGATGTTGGCAATGTCTGTGGGTTGGTGTATTTTTGTCATTTTGGACTAATTCTGAGCATATCTGGGAATTCCCACCCAGGTTCCTAATATAACTAAAGAAAGCCTTGTGATTATCCTTAGTGTCCCATGCAATTTTACTCCCGAAGCTGGCCTTAGACGATTTTATGAGTGCCCGTAGTTTTTTGCTAATACTGATCAGAGATGACTTCCCTTTTTGGGATTTTGCTCTATCATGTAGTAGCTTCCTCCTTCTATTGTATAGTTTGTTTATGGCTGGGGTCCACCAGACAGGACGTCTGCCTTTGGAGGACTGGGTCTTGGTTTTATTTGGGATTGCATGATCCATGCATTCCTGAAGGTGTTCATAGAATGCGCTTATAAAGGATTCTGCGGTCTGGGCCGTATTTTCCACAGGCCCAGGGGCTTTGAAGGATTCCACCTCAGTTTTGAGGAGTGTGAAATTTGCTTTAAAGAAGTTTTTCTCTGTGGTTTTCAGGGCAGGGGGTGGAGTCGGGATGTGAATATACAGTGAGATTAGTTTATGGTCTGATCTTACCAGTGAGGGATACACTTCTGGTCTGGAGCATAGAGTCCCCATGTTGGTGATGATCAGGTCCAGTATGTTTTCCCCTCTTGTGGGAGTGGTAACAAGTTGTTCCATAGCATTTGAGTTTATAAATTCTAGGAACCTTTGGGCTATGGTGTTGGAGCTAGAGTAATGCTCCCAGTCTGTGTTTGGGTAGTTGAAGTCGCCCAATATAATGGTGTTTGGAGAGACCTCCATATTTTCCAGTGCTCTCAGGAAGGCCGAGTGGGGTTCCTGGGTTTGGGAGGGTGGTCTGTAGCAGGCTGTAAACTGGAAGGCAGTTTTACCCACTGTTAGTTGCACATGGATAGTCTCTGATGCTTTGTGCTGTGCCACAAACCTGGAGGTGTGGGTATCTTTGACGAATATTGATACTCCCCCTCCTTTTGTGGTTCGGTCCAAGTTTTGGGGCAAAAAGCATGGTATGAGGTATAACTTGGTAGTGCTGGGGTGCTCTTGGGAGCCGTGAACCAGGTTTCTGTTACTGCACAGATATCGATGTTCTCCATGCTAAGGAGAGTTTCAAGTGCGTGCATCTTGAGGTTTAGACTTCTGTTGTTGAGTAGCATTACTCTTAGTTTCTTATCCCTTGTGATACCTATGGAGGTGGGTTTGTCTTTTGAGCCTTGCCTAAAATAGGCACTATGGGGGTAGCAAGAGCCTTTGCCAATATCCAAAAGCCCAGGGGTGACAGGTGCAAGCCGTCCCTAGCGAAGAATCGTGGCTTGTCGAGCATGTAATCCCAGGCTGACAGGCATTGGATCCCCTTTAAATGACACCAATACTTAAGCCAATTGTGGAAATTGATCATCTTGTCTTCATATTGTGGCATCATTCTTGGTGAGGGCAAGATGCTACTCAAGGTCAGGGTCATACTGGCCTGGGCTACATGCTCAGAGAGCTCCTCTATGTCTTTTTTCATGTAGTCCAGGGAGGTACGTCTCAGGTCATTCACACCAGCATGGACAATGACTGACTCATATTTGTACTTGCCTTGGAGTGACCTGAGTGCTTGTGTTATGTGGCGGATCCTAGAGCCTGACAGGCAGCTCACCTTGACCTTCTCCTTCTTCAGCATGGTGAGCGGGAAGTCAGTGTCCCTGATGATAAAGTCACCTATTACAAGTGTATCAGGTGTGTTGTTTATCCTTAAGGGCTTTGACTGTTCGGCACACAGGCTTTGTGAGCTATGTGTTGCACATTGTTTGTTTTGGGGAAGCGGTTGCTTGGGTGTCTGCTTTGGAGGTCTCTGCTGCTTAGGCAGATTTTTATTTAGAGCCTCCGAGTATGTTTTCGTGGGTTCATGTGTTTGGTTTGCTGTCATGGTAGGTCTATGTGAGACTGGAATTGTAGTGAGTGTGGTTTCCTTCTCCTCATGACTGGTTTTGCCAGTACTGAGTTGAGAGAGCTTAGCCTCCAGTATGGCTTTATGGTTGCATCTCTCACATGTGTTGGAATTTGTTGGGAGGAGGAGAGGGTTGTCTGTGTACATGAGGCAGTTGTAACATTGCCTCAAGATTCCCAGATTCACCAGCTGGACCGGAGAGGAGATTGACAACTGACCTTTGGACATGCTAGAATAGTATTGGGAATTCCTTTATAATTGAAAAAAAAGGGCTGATGGGGAACGAGGTACTCAAGGGGAGTTTGTGAGGGTGTAGTGCTTTTAATATTTTAGTGCTGACTTATATAATTGCTTTAGTGAGCAAGTGCCAGGTAACTTAAATGCAATGTGTTACAGGTAACTTAAATGCAAAAATGACAAACAGTAACTTTCTTTCAAGTGAAACAACTAAATAAGTACAGTAAGCAATGCAGATATCACTAGGGATCCACAGAAGTGCTGAATAGCTGTGTTTTAGGTGGAACTAGCATTTCAGGGAAATAACAAGCAAACAAACAACAAGCATACAAATAAAGCTAGATTCAGCAGGCCTGGATCTAGTCTATGTTACAGCAAACAAGGTGTATAAATTTCAGTAAAAAACAGTTCAAATATGCAGGCACTATAAGCCTTTAACCAGAAATTCCCAGCTCAGAAGGGCAGAGTCCAGCCTCTCCTCCCACAAGAGTGCAGACCACGAACATTCTTAATGTAAAATAACTGGCCTGAAGCCCAAGTGCTTAAACCAGAATGAATACACTTTTAGAATAACAGACACTGAGCCCTCAATCAGCAGTTCACAACTTAAAAGGATGTAAGCTACCTGTCCTGCCACCACAGTGCAGGCCGCAAACCTTCCTAATGTAAAACAACTGGTCTGAAGCCCAAGTGCTTAATCCAAAAGACTTAGAATGATAGCTACACTTTAATCAAGTTACTACCAACAATTGAATACTTTAAAGAATGCCTGGATTAGTGCACACGTTATACAAACAAAGCTAGATTCAGCAGGCCTGGATCTAGTCTATGCTACAGCAAACAAGGTGTACCAATTTCAGTAAGAAGCAGTTCAAATATGCAGGCACTATAAGCCTTTAACCAGAAATTCCCAGCTCAGAAGGGCAGAGTCCAACTTCTCCTCCCACAAGAGTGCAGACCACAAACCCTTTTAATGTAAAATAACTGGCCGGAAGCCCAAGTGCTTAAACCAGAATGAATACACTTTTAGAATAACAGACACTGAGCCCTCAATCAGCAGTTCACAACTTAAAAGGATGTAAGCTACCTTCCTAATGTAAAACAACTGGTCTGAAGCCCAAGTGCTTAATCCAAAAGACTTAGAATGATAGCTACACTTTAATCAAGTTACTACCAACAATTGAATACTTTAAAGAATGCCTGGATTAGTGCACAAGTTATACAAACAAAGCTAGATTCAGCAGGCCTGGATCTAGTCTATGCTACAGCAAACAAGGTGTACCAATTTCAGTAAGAAGCAGTTCAAATATGCAGGCACTGTAAGCCTTTAACCAGAAATTCCCAGCTCAGAAGGGCAGAGTCCAACTTCTCCTCCCACAAGAGTGCAGACCACAAACCCTTTTAATGTAAAATAACTGGCCTGAAGCCCAAGTGCTTAAACCAGAATTAATACACTTTTAGAATAACAGACACTGAGCCCTCAATCAGCATTTCACAACTTAGAAGGATGTAAGCTACCTGTCCTGCCACCACAGTGCAGGCCACAAACCTTCCTAATGTAAAACAACTGGTCTGAAGCCCAAGTGCTTAATCCAAAAGACTTAGAATGATAGCTACACTTTAATCAAGTTACTACCAACAATTGAATACTTTAAAGAATGCCTGGATTAGTGCCCAAGTTATACAAACAAAGCTAGATTCAGCAGGCCTGGATCTAGTCTATGCTACAGCAAACAAGGTGTACCAATTTCAGTAAGAAGCAGTTCAAATATGCAGGCACTATAAGCCTTTAACCAGAAATTCCCAGCTCAGAAGGGCAGAGTCCAACTTCTCCTCCCACAAGAGTGCAGACCACAAACCCTTTTAATGTAAAATAACTGGCCTGAAGCCCAAGTGCTTAAACCAGAATTAATACACTTTTAGAATAACAGACACTGATCCCTCAATCAGCAGTTCCCAACTTAGAAGGATGTAAGCTACCTGTCCTGCCACCACAGTGCAGGCCACAAACCTTCCTAATGTAAAACAACTGGTCTGAAGCCCAAGTGCTTAATCCAAAAGACTTAGAATGATAGCTACACTTTAATCAAGTTACTACCAAGCAGTAATAAATACAATTGAATACTTTAAAGAATGCCTGGATTAGTGCTCAAGTTATACAAACAAAGCTAGATTCAGCAGGCCTGGATCTAGTCTATGCTACAGCAAATAAGGTGTACCAATTTCAGTAAGAAGCAGTTCAAATATGCAGGCACTATAAGCCTTTAACCAGAAATTCCCAGCTAGAAGAGCATAGTCCAGCCTCTCCTCCCACAAGAGTGCAGACCATGAACCCTTTCAATGTAAAATAACTGGCCTGAAGCCCAAGTGCGTAAAACAGATTTAATACACTTTTAGAATAACAGACACTGAGCCTTCAATAAGCAGTTCCCAACTTAGAAGGATGTAAGCTACCTGTCCTGCCACTACAGTGCAGACCACAAACCTTCCTAATGTAACACAGCTGGTCTGAAGCCCAAGTGCTTAAACTAAAAGGCTTAGAATGAGTTACACCAAGCAGTAATAAATGGTGACTTCCTGTAAGGCTGACTATGATTGCAAATCAGACATAGCCACACCACCAAGGACAATTGCAACAGTGTCTCTACATATATTGTCAGTCTGAGAGGAAACAACACAATGTACCCTTTACTGGGGGTAAAGCACACCTCATACACACATGCCATGGATATAGGCAACCTGCATCAGACAGGTTAGGTGGAACATTGCCATCCTGTCCACCTCAGTGTATAGAGAGATATGCACATCAACCACACTCCTACCCTCAGCAATGGTGAGCACGTACATATTGCCTACTGATGGCAGCAACAGCAAATATCCATGGGACATAATAACATAACTGTCTGCCTCTTACATGAACTCAGGCATGTCCTCACAGCTCCATCACTCACCACGGTCAAACACAGACCTGCCACCATCCACATGGAAGATGGCCACTGTCAACCCTCTATACAGAAATGAAAGGAGAATCGAGGATTATGCAATTAAGTGTCCAACATTGGGGGGAATAAGAGAGCTCAGGGCCAGGAGTGTAATGCAAGCTGCTATAGCCATGATGGAGTGGAGGGTCATGGTGTAGTTTGGATTATTTGCAAGTAATATCCACTGTTGATGTGCAATTTGACAACTGTATGAGGTCCTGTGACCTTTTTCCTGTTTATGTCTTCTAGGTAACATGCAGAGGGCTTTCCGACCAGCATTCTCTGTTGGAGAAGCTGACCTCATCACCCAATATGAGGTTGAACATTATGCCCTGTTATTTGGATGGAGAGCAGAAGATGTGTGGGTGAGGACCACCCTGAGGAACAATCTGGTCCACAGGATAAATTATGCCAGCCTGCACAGCAGAACATATGAGCAGGTGCAGCATCTGGCCACTGACCTCATCCACCATTCCTGTCAATGGGCTGCTGCTGTAGTGAGGGACCGGCTAGCCACATGTGGAGGCCCAGCCATCCAGCCCCCACTGATACCCACTGAGGAGCTCCTCACCAGCCTTGGGTCACCTGCCCAAAGCACAAGCCATGAAGCTGAGGAAAGCATTGTGGAGGTAGACTGCACACACACACTGGACAAGGAGCGTGCAGGTAAGGGCCCAGTGGGGATTAGTACACTAATGTATCAGACATACATATATCTGTATTATATCTACATCTATGTGTAAGGTCTGATTGCAGTTGTGGATGGGGTTTTCTAATGCACAGAGGTGCACATCTATGGTGAGGACAGAACATTGTGCATTATTGGGGTTAGTACTGTAAATGTGCAAACATGCTGCATCCATCCTGTACCAAGGCCACATGTGAGTCTACTGACAATAACTTCCTCTCACAACTACCTAGGACCCTCTGGTCTGCATATGGGAAAGCAACCTGAAGCTGGTGAGTATCACATTGTTCTGTTGTTGCCTGGCAATACCCCAGGCATGTGAAGGGCACACAATTTATCATGCACACAACTATCAGTAATAGCTATATTGCTTTATGTAATAGCTATATTGCTTTATGTGCATGTTCACTTGTGGTGGGTTTAACTGGATTGCATCACTGTGGTCACCACTGGGGCCTATATGACATGAATTCAACATTCCTGTAGCATACCTCACAACTTCTCAGTGCCAAGATGTCTATACAGAGGCCAGCAGAATGGGCTGGACAAATGGCCTAAGGTAGGGACATGTGTGACACATTAGTGGTATACAGTGGATATAAATTGTGTACACACCCCTGTTAAGATGCAAGGTGTTCCTGTTACACACACATTAGGACCACAATATGCCAGTCCACACCTGTTCCAGCCTTTAATGTGACCCATAACATGAACAGTTCACTTGTAAAATCAAGCATCTGGACTCATGTATTGCACCTACAAGGCTGGCCACCTGTGAGGGTGGCAGACATCATATCAGCATGATGTTTCAGTCAGGTATGATACCTCATGCTGCCATATGTGTCAGTACACTCACTGTGGCCTATTTGGCTACAATATCACATACATGGGCATTGGTAAGGCACACAGCCACTTCCAACCATGTATAGATTGCAAACATCTGGATATTCCAGACACATCTCTACAGAGGACTGTACAATGGTTTAACTTGCTGCATGTGAGGCAGATGCTGCTACCACACTATATAAAGTAATGGCAGTGGGAGGTGGTGACCAGCCGTGTATGGTACATATATCAAAATGGTATAAGCCACACAATATATGATTCTCACACACACACAGTTGCCAGCATTGGAATTAGAACTCCTATCTATCTAGGTATTTTCTACTATAGTGCTGCGGAGTAATTTGATGTACCACAGAGCTTATACAGTTCCACCTTGTCCAAAGGTACTTCTAAGGTAGATAACATTAACAGGACTATTAAATTGCAGTGAGGTGAAGTGTAAAGGGTAGTACACAGGTCAAAAATGGTATCACCCACACACTACATGCTTCTCACACAAACAAATCCAAACAGTTGCCAGTAGGGAGATTAAAACTTCTGCTTATCTAGTTAGTTCTACTATAGTGCTGTGGAGTTATCTGATGTGCCACAGAGCTTATACAGTTCCTCCTAATCCAAAGGTACTTCTAAGCTGGATGACATCAACAGGACTTCTAGATTAGGGTGAGGGGGAAGTGTAAAAGGTAGTACACAAGTCAAAAATGGCATAAGCCAAGCAGTACATGATACACACACACATACACACACACACACACACACACACACACACACACACACACACACACACACACACACACACACACACACACACACACACACACACACACACACACACACACACACACACACACACACACATATTTACCAGTATTGGGATTAGAATGCCTGCTTATCTAGTTATGTCTACTATAGTGTTAAGCAATTACCACATGCGCTACTGAGCTTACTGAATTTTCACATCGCCAAAGCTGCTGATAACTGCACAGCTGAGGGACAGTATTACAAGTGGCAGAAAGTTTGCCTTCAGTTCCACCTTTAAATCATGCTAGTTCTTTCTGTCTTACACTTCAAATATCATTATGGCTTGGCACGTCACCAGGTTATTGTATCAAAAAGTGTGGCATACCTGGGAGCTGTCAGCAGTACTCGTTCATCACAGAAGTAGCCTCAGTACTTACTAGTTATGTCCACCCCTCCTGGCATGATTGAAGGGCAGTTTTCTGTGCTTTCATCTATTAACCTAGTGCACTAGTCCATTCTGAGGCAGTGTTGCAACTGCCTCATGTACACAGACAACCCTCCCCTCTAAACTCCAAACACTCAGACCTGTGAGAGATACCAGTCTATCACCCAATGTGGACATATACACTCTCCAGCAAAGACTGGACTAGTAGGTCAAGAGGATAAGATCAACACCTGCACCACACCATGTGGAACACATAGTTCACCATGACACCCACTTTGACAGCCATGACATACAGTGAAAAGCCACACACCCACCTTCACAGAGGCACTCAATGGACATTTACCCAAACAGCACAGACCAGCAAGACAGACACCCACTCAGACACCATGACATGGCACATGCCAAGGGACACATATTTAATCTACACAGTGTGCCCCTCAACCTAAGCTCCTAAGGCTAACCACCTTCCACAATACAGTGACCATGGGTAACTCAATACTGAGGTGCACACATATCCCACTCACTAAGTTAAATATGGAGCAGGTAACAGCCAAATATCTATCACATGCCAGCATCCAACACATGACACAGCCAGTCATGGCACTCCACAACAACTACAAGTATCACTCTGTATCCATGTGGGTGTGAATGACTTGGGACACACTTCCCTGGACTACATGACAAGAGACATGGTTGACCTCTCTGATTATGTGGTCCAGGCAGGTGTGATAGTAGCCCTGATCAGTGTACTGCCATCACCCAGAATGATGCTGCGGTACTATCAACAGATGATTGACTGCAACATTGGCTTACGTGTTTTGTGTCATTCTCAGGGGGGTCCATTATCTCTCTGCTTGGGATGACATGACTGACAGAACCCAATGTCTTGCCACAGATGTCCTACATCTGTCAGTACTGGGTTTCACAGTACTGGCTAAACATCTTGCCACCCCTATGATGCCTTATTAGGTAATGTTCCCAATGTAATTAGCATCATATCAGCTAGACATGTATGCAATCTGAGCATCATGCTGCTCAACAGTAGACATCTAACTGTCAGGATGCAGTCACTCAAAGCACTCATTGGAGTGGAGGACATTAACATGTCTGCTGTAACGGAGAGGTGGTTCAAAGCAGCAGATAGCAGCCCTCCAGTATCAGGCTATAACACATTCCACAGCTGTCAGCCCTCAAACATGGACCACACCACACCTCCACAGGTGGTGTTGACTCCATATTCATTATGGATAGGAACACCCCCAGACTAGTATCCCAGCATAATGCATTGGAGATACTTACGGTAAAACTACCTTGGGGTAATAGTGCAATCCAGACTATAGACTGCTATGGGTCCACATCTATGTCCCTAGACTGTCAATGCACATTCCTCAACACCCTGTCATCTATGATGGTCCAACACAGCACTGACATAGTATGAGACTTCAACTACCCCTCCATCACCTGGGTAAAGTAGCCAAGTGCGAGTACAGTGGACCAACACTTCCTGGGTTTCATCATTTTCCATGCCCTGGACTGGCTCATATTGACCCCCGCTAGAGGATGCAACAACCTTGACCTGTGTTGACTACTTAAATATGGGACTGTTGCTCATCCACAGTTGTCAATCCCTGCATGGTGAGATCCACACAAGCTGTAATCAACATGGAACTCAACATGTCAGCCACATACCCCCACAAAGATTACCACCTTGCACAACCTCTCCAAAGTTGACTTTGCAGCCATGAAAACAGAGGTGGATGACTTCACTGCACCCATGGCAATGAGGAATAGCTGCATGACTGTCAAATCACACACATATGCACTGTATAAACAGGTACATGAATGCATGGTACTAGCCAGAGCCAACAGAACCCAGACACTGTCCTCCAAACACTGGGAGACAATGTGATGGTCCCCTGCCATTACTAAAGTGTATAACAGAAGGGGAAACTGTTGCAGAGAAAGGTGATGTCCCATGACTCTCAAACACAACTTGGAATCCCTCATGGAATCTGCTACAGGCATCTATGACAGCAGACATGCAGCATACACTGATGACAATCACAACAGCCTTTGACAGTTACATCAACAACCTCTACAGCATTAAACACAAGTGTTGTGAGTTACTGCATACTGCTAATACCTATCTTGAGACAACAGGTACAGGCCATAGGCTTGGCAACACATTCGGTGCCTGCTTTACCCATTTCACCCCTCACACATGAAGTGCTGAGTGAATGTGTTCTCACATGCTGTATCCTGTTTCTGTTCTAGGCAGCTGTGTGTCACCATGATGTGGCCTTGCAGCTAGACCAAGGGATATGGCAGTATGGTAACACATCCACCATGTCTTAGACAGGGTACAGTTGTATCTGCATGGATTCCCAAGTCTGTAACACAGTAATTGCATATGCCTCATAGATTATAGGGCTGAGGGTTGTACATAGGTATATGTTGATTTACAACATCTGTTGTAGAGTGGAGAATGATACTTGTTGTGGTTTGGACACACCTCCAATTGCTAATAACCACAGCCACAGGAGATATTCATCAATCAAACACACTGAGATTACTATTCACACGCACACACACACACACACACACACACACACACACACACACACACACACACACACACACACAAGCTTACCAGTACTGAGATCCATAGGTTCATTGCTTCATAGCTGTATAGTAGGTGAATGGGCCTGAAGTCTCTACAAAGCTAGCCCAAGGGAATACCCTGTCATCAGACCACATGACAATAGTCCCCAGTGTGGTTCAGGAGTATAGTCACTAGAGTGGTTCCCAGGGGTGGGTATTGTATTCCACATCCACTCATCCAGATTTCTATTGTGGGTGGCCAGTGATGTGCACTGCTTTACATGTATGTGATTTATATTCCATAACATGGACAGTGTCTGGATTGTGCACCTGTCCCACAATCATGCCCTTTGAAGTATGGAAGTATGCTTGAGGTCTCTGGGGCATGTTGTGTGGACAGATTGGAATCTTCAGATGTAGTGTTCCTGACCTAGTTTGGTGAGACATAGCTGTGTAACTGAGGCAGTGATTGCACCTACATAGATAATATGTTACGGGAATTCATTGGAGTTATTCAAGTCTGTCCATACAGGGCATGTGTATAAGGCATGGTATTCCCTTTGTGGGGTACATTTGCAGACTCTACAGTAGTTGCAGGTGTCCAGTGGCAAACATGGCAAAAGGGCCACTGTACACATTGATTGGGCTACTGAATGGATGGTACAGGGTGACCATGTCCTTTTACTTGCTGGATAACACACATTTAGTCAGGAGACGTGACACATCAAAGTACTTTCTGATGTTAGTGGCACTGTTGTGGTCAACAGGCAGCTGACTGTCAACATTTGTTCCCCATTCTGTTATAACAGCATCACTGTTCAGTGGACTATGACCAACGTATTACTTCATGTGAGCCATGATGTTCCCAAAGGTAATGGCGACACAGCTCTTGGCACTAAGATAATGTCCAGGATTCTGACAACAGTCATAGGTGTCAGAGTGGCCTTTGTGCATGATGTCAACATCACATGGATTGGTAATGCTACCACCCACCTTACTGTTGTATGCAAACATTTTCAGCCAGGTTGCCTTTGTGTTCTCCTGCACCTCAGAAGGGTAGATCCCAAACATGAGAGGACATGGGTCCATACCCTGTGTGACACCAGTCATGTCTGGTCATTGGTTTGACATGGAGTCCACTGCAATCACACCACAGGTACTATCTGTGGGACAGTTTGCAGGAGAACTACTGATATAGTGGTTGGTGCCTAGTCGACTGTGTTTGTGTATGATTCCTGGGTGGATAGTGGTCTCTGAGTACTAGAAGGGTTGCCTATATTGTTAACTATCCCATACAAATGCATGAGTTTTACTAGGGTTTCCTTTTAATCCGACTTCATCAGAACACAACTGACAAAAAAAAAAGCAACCTTATATACACACCTAAAATTATTCATGATTACATATAATAATGCATACAAAACTGACTAAAAACATACAAACAATAAACTAATTAAATAACATAACCTACAAAACTGAAATAAAAAACATCTAAATAAACATAATAAAATATAAACAAACATATATGAAAAAAAAATAAAAAAAAATGATGAAAAAAACATAAAAAAAATATAATAATGAAATTCAAAATAAATAAATTTTATAAAAATAAAGTGAAATATTAATAAATTAGTGCCAATATGTATTTCTTACACATAATTTTTTCCATACAAATCTAAAAAAAAATATCGGATACCACCATGCGCTTATTCCCAATCCATTTCTCATAATAAATATCTGCACATACAGTCATAGTTATGAATTCTAATTCACCATAATCAACTGCCATTTAACTACTACTAATGTTTTCTTCAATCCAATATGCCCATACAGAGCTTTCGTCCTTCTTCTCACACAATGAACACTGATGCTCACTAATCATGTCGATTTAATGAACACCAGGTCTAGCTTACAGAGCACCAGTCTGTCTGCATACACAATGCCAAATACACAACAACCAACCAGCCGACCAAAATACAAATTCCCCAGGTAATACTGGACCACACACACCTTAAATTCCTATAATTTACAGTCCAATAATTGTTATTAGACTCCACTAACATAAAACAATTCTGAAACATTGAACAACCAAACGACCTTTAATTGCCCAAAATGGAATTCCTTTCACCCACTTGCTTTTAAGAATTTCTTTCCTAAAAAACAATTGTTTGTATGGCAGCAGATCTGATAATTGTTTTGCAACATGATGGTACATAGTAAACTAATGTACATTGAAGGAAGTTGGGTTTATCCAATTTGTGTAATTGTGGCATGGATATCCAGTGGCATCTAACTCCATTGTGCAGATGTGGCTTTGTTACAAGGGGGCCATAATGACAAATTGTTTATGTTCATGTAAATTATTGCCTCTATGGGGACTTTATGAATTATGAATGTGAAATTGGGATGTACACTATTGTTAATTGTTGAGAAAATTATATTTTATTAAATGACCATCCTTTGAATTTTAAAGTTTTATCTTTGAGATTGTTACTTTACATTTTTGAAATTGTTAAACTTGTTGGAAATTGTTAAAGGGTGGAATTAGTAGACCCTAGGTGCAATTGGTAGAAAGTAGGTTTTTTTGTCAATTAATGGATTTTTAATGAATTTTCAGAGGCAATTACGCTGGAGGAGATTTGGATTTTGGATGCTATTAGTTTTAGGTGCGGTGGTATTTGACTGGCAATGAATTTCCAAATGTATTTGTCATGTCTTAGAGGTAAATTGGTCAGCCTTTAGACCTGGGCCTGTGTTGCATGTGTATGAAGCAATCAGTTGAAAGTGTCGAATGTTTTAGCAGTGATAATGCAATAACACCGCGGGAGCCATTTTATTGAGCAATCAGTCGGACATTAGATTGAAGCAGATATTGGATAGATAGTAGATATGTATGGAAAGAAAATACTGAGATGTGCAGCAGATTAGAATTGAAATGGTTTAGTATACAGGAATACGGGTGCATCATGGGTATTATGGTGGACATTATGAATGTGCAAAACAAATTAAATGAATTTCATTATTATTTTTATTTCATTCATTTTTATTTATTTTTTTTTATTTTTTTTTTTATCATTTATGTTTAATATGTATTTTAATTTCATTATTTACATTTTTTTTAATATTAGTGTTTATTGGTTATGTATTTAATATTTATCTTTTATTGTGGTTTTTAACTTTTTTGGGCTGTTTTGTATACATCCCTGGTGTCGACAACCTGAATTGCTTTTATTTTGAATTTTTATTTATAATATATGCATTATCATGAATTACAATTGAATAAATTGATAAATTGATCATTGATGATGTCACTTTTTAGGTGTGTATATAAGGTTGCCTTTTATTTGTATCAGTTGTGTTCTGATTCTGATGAAGTAGATTAACCTAAACCTAAAAAAACTCTGCATCATTTTTTTTTCTTTTCTGAAGCTGGTTGCTTTCTGGAGTCCATTTGTTTGGTGTTTTCATATTTTTTGGTTGTCTAACTATCCCATACTGTCACATAGTCATTGCGCATGAAACTATACATTTAGGGCTGTGGATTGTCTACACCAACCTCCACAGTGCTTGACAACTGTTGGTCTTGTAATGTGGACATTGGGACATATAATAGGTCATCAATATAATAATTTAGCAAAACCCACCCCTCAATGGATCTTGTTGTTACACAATCCCACCAATACAGGGCACTGATGACAGACAGACACACACACACTTGCCAGTACTGAGTTTTAAAACCCTACCTATCTATGTAGTGCTACTACAGTATTACACATTAAACGCATGGTGATAGATTTCATAAAGTACTTTACCCGACACACATATTTACCAGGAGTGAGGTTCAAACCTCTATCTAACTATGTTTTCAGACATTGATGTTACACATTTACCACATACACCACTGGCCTTACATGGCTTGGGGTTGCCAGCAGGTACTTCTAAGGTAAATGATATCTGCAGGACTGCTAAAGTAGAGCACTGAGAGATGTACTGGGTGTAAATGGGGCCACAATCTTTAAGGTACAAACATATGTATATATATATATATATATATATATATATATATATATATATATATATATATATATACATATATGCACACACACTTGCCAAGAGTGAGATTCAAACTGCTATTACATTGTTATTCATTTATCACACACTCCATGGAGCTTATAGGTAGAATAGTGCCCAAACATACTTCCAAGGTGAGGGACATCTGTGGCCATTGTAAATTATTACACTTTGAAATGTACTGGCTGTGTATGGACACAAAATACTTCAACCTACAGATGTACACACACACTCACACAAACAGACACACTTTTACAATTTCCAGAATTGAGATTAGAACTCCTAAGTAGTGCTTTGCACTACAGTATCACATAGTTATCATGAGTGTCACAATGCGTATATGTTGGAGAGCTGTCCAAAGGTATCTTTGAAGGTGAGTGACATCAGCAGTAGTGCTAAAGGAGGGGTAAGGGAAGTGTAGTGAGTGTGAATGGCCTCAAAATCATGTTTCTGCAAAGACACACATTTTTATAGTTACCAGGACCAGGATTAGAACTCCTACCTACCTAGTTTGCTATACTACAGTATTACACAGTTATCACAAGCACCATGGACCTTATATGTTAGTGAGCTGTCCAAAGGTATCTTTGAAGGTGAGTGACATCAGCAGCAGTGCTAAAGGAGGTGTAAGGGAAGTGTAGTGAGTGTGAATGCCCTCAAAATCATGTCTCTACAAAGACACACACACTCTTTCACACAAACACACACATTTTCACAGTTGCCAAGACCAGGATTAGATCTCCTACCTTACTAGTTTGTAACACTACAGTATTACAAAGTTATCATAAGTGCCATGGAGATTATAAGTCAGCGAGCTGTCCAAAGGTATCTTTAAAGGTGAGTGACATCAGCAGCAATGCTAATGGAGGGGTAAGGGAAGTGTAGTGAGTGTGAATGACCTCAAAATCATGTCTCTACAAAAAGACACATGCACTTTCTCACACAAACACACACATTTTCACAGTTGCCATGAATGTGATTAGAGCTCCTATCTAACTAGATTGCTACACTACAGTATTATGCAGTTATTGCAAGTGCCACAGAGCTTATATGTTGGAATGATTTCCAAAGGTATCTTTGAAGGTGAGTGACATCAGCTGCAGTGCTAAAGGAGGGGCAAGGGAAGTGTAGTGAGTGTGAGTGGCCTCAAAATCATGTTTCTACAAAGACACACAGACTATCTCACACAAACACATACATTTTCACAGTTGCGAGGACAGGAATTAGAACTCTTACCTACCTAGCTTACTACACTATAGTATTATGTAGTTATCTCAAGTGTCACAGAGCTTATAGAGCTACAAGCTGCCCAAAAGGCTATTTCAGGATGACTGACATCAGCAGGAGTGCTAAAGTAGGGCAATGGGAAGTGTAATGAGTGTGAATGGCCTCAAACGCATTAATCTAGAAACACACACACACACACACACACACACACACACACACACACACACACACACACACACACACACACACACACACACACACACACACAACTTTACATTTGACAGGACTGAGATTACAAATGCTATATGAATACTTATTTGTACTATAGTGTTACACATTTATCAAAAGCACCACTGAGACTATAGGGCTGAGGGCTAACAAAAGGAATTTCTGCAGTGAATGACATCAGCACATCATGTGATATAGGCCAATGGGATGTGTACTGGGTGGGAAAGGCCTCATAATGGGATTTTCTCTGTTGCTGTCTCTCTCTCTCTTCCCCATGCCTTTGTGTGTGTGTATGTTTGACAAATATTATGTTGGCCTTAGATATGTGTGAGTATTCCTATCCAATGTGAGTGGATGTGTGAAGTATAAATGGTGTACAATTTGGTGTATGTGCATAGACATCTGCAAATAACAGATATCTGTAGTCCACTGTGTTGTCAGACATGGGCTACATTTCTATAAGTGTAGGAGCATGTCCAGTATGACCTTCTATACTGAGTGCGTGCATCCATTCCAGGGAGAGTTGGACTCTAGTTCAGGGTTTTTTGGTGCTACAGCTACACCTAGCAACCTATTTCTGCAGGATATCTGTAGATAGGTTGCCAATATGGAGACACAGGGGTGTAACATATGGGAGATACTGTAACTATTGCTGTCTGTGAAGCTTATGTAACATGGATTGTTGTAGCATAGATTTTTTGACATATGTAATGTTTTACACTGTGATGTATCATGTCATCAACTACTGACAGATATCATTATTTGCTCATAGTTATTTACCAGGGAAATACAAGATGAATTAAGCTGAGACCAATATTCTGAGGCATATAGACTACACATTCTGGCACACTCCTGCCATTGTGGAAGGGTAGTTACAGACAAAAGACTGCTAATTCTGTGTAAATGGTCCAGTACCTTGGTAGTGTGCTGGTTGGGGATCCCCTTCTTGTGCTTTTCTCAACTTAATGGAATGGCCATATCCAGCTGGGGCCATACCTCCCAGCTGTACAGATACATCCAGGTTATCCAGAGGCAGGACTCATATATTTGGTCAGTTTACCTTCATATTGTGGTTTACAAGCAGTGTTCTGGCTACTCATTCATGGGTTTGCAGTCAGGAGGTAGTATGAGCAGACATTAGAATTTTAGACTTCACACACTCCATGACATCCATGCATCTACACCCCCACTCTGTTATTCCCTCACCTTCCTAACATTATGAAAGCAATATCTCAGAGGTATCCCTATAGTTGGGCCTTTATCCCAGTAGCATTTATGGCCTGGTCCACAGTTCTTGCAGTAGGATGTGGGGAGGCATGCTACTGGCAATTGTCAGCATGGTCTTGCATTTGTTTTCTGTTTACTGAGTTATGTTGTTAGTTAGGACCCCCTGACAGTCCGTGCATTGGCACTATGGGTGAGACATAGGCCTTTGCCAGAGAACTGTAGGCCATTTGAGAGTACTACAGGCCATCTTTAGCAGGCCAGTGCATTCTGTTACTCATGCATTTCCAGGTTGCAAGCCAGTGGATTACCCTGCGGTGACAGTGCTAAGTGATTGAGGTGTTCCTGATAACCCTTCCTGTTTATACTGATCCACAATTCTGGATGTGGGCAGGTTGCTACTTACAGCTAGGGACACACCTGCATGGGACACCTATTCAGCAGGCAGCATCATGTATGTATTCCCATACAGCAATGGGTCCATGCTGTACTCATTCTCTACAGCAAGGATATGACCTGTGATAAACCTGTGGCTGATGGTGGGGTGATCTGCATGTGTGATAGCGAAGCTACTCGCACCTGACTCACAGATATACCCGGGACATTCCCCTTATGCTGCCTTGTGTGTGTGGACATGGGCAGTCTGTCATTACTTTATAACTGTGCCCTTTGTAGTCTGCCAATGATTGGCCAGACTGCCAGTATTCCATACTAGAGAGACAACTAATGTGATGCTCACTTCTATGTATAATTCCAAAGTTGTGTGTAGTTGGCAGTTATTTTATAAGCACTCTGTATAGGGTGCTTCCACCTGTGTACTGTTTCTATGTACGGTCCCCCATTCATGGTGTGTCCAGCTTTCTGACGGTGACAGATATTGACATCTGGACAGTGAGTATGTACAACTGCTAACATGGGTGTAGCTGAGAAGCAGTGTGGTTGATACTGCAACTGAGGAAACATGGCCCTGTCAATCACAGTACTGTACCTAGGCCACTGAGACACAACCATCTAGGCCTACATGCTGACCACTTCTAGGCAATATTAAACACACGACAAACTTACCACACTGACCCCTGCATATTGTACACATGCAACGATCTACCATGTAGACTGGGACAGCTCTGGCAATATGTGCTTCAGTGATATTACTCCTCCAACTTACATGTTACTGCATTTCTACATGTGATTGTGGGGGGATGCACACCTGAAGACTTAAGACATTTGTAATGATTACACTGGTATTTCAGTTACTCTGTTGACTTCCATTTCATAATGTATTGTGACCTATCATGCAGAAAGGAGACATCGCAGTAGAGTAAACATGTTAGATTTTAATGGCATAAATTTCAGTTACAGACTTCTTACCCTTCAGAACTAAAATGCAACTGCCAGACCTGTTGTAGTATTTGTGTGTAGGTCTGGAGGGGGGCTGTTCAACTTTTCCATCATTTGGTGGCCTTAGCCTGGCCTTTCTGTATGGTCATCTACACCTGTCCTGCTGAGTGAGGCTGGTGGTGGGTATGTGACACTCACTGACATCCATGTGTGTGACCTATTGACACCCACAGTTATCTGGGCCATCACATGTACTGCGGTGGCAGTTGTCTCCTTGTGTAGTACTGCCTAGTATGTTGACACCAGTATTTGTTATGGATTTCCTGCTGTCCCATATAGCTGTCAGCTCTCTGCTGCTATCCCATTCAGCCACCCAATTCCCTTGCATGCCTGCATCCATACCATACATACAACTATCAGAACATACTACTCCATTCAGTAAATGATAGGAAGGGTGACTTATCTTGTTGCTGGGGCAGTATTAAGGATGATGCTGGAGGGCTGACTATGTCGGATGCCCATAGTACACTCCCTATACATTGTAAAGTGCAGGCAGTGTCATGTTTAGCATCTCTTTTACTGTATGTGCGAGTCAGAGAGAGGTATCAGTCCCTGGGTACCTACAGTGTCAGTGTGTGTGCTATGCATTGCCTCTTTGCCAAGGCCTGGGCATACTGGGCATGCCTCTTTCTGCTTACAGGGGCAGGCTCAGGAAGTTCCTCCTCCCAGTCCCCCTGTGCTGGCCTTGGCAATGCTGGGGGGCTGTGTGGCCCTGCCCCGTGCTGTTTTTGCTGCAGCTGTTTCCACAGGATCATATTGTGTATCATAGCACATACTATGATCATTTGCGTACGTGTAGCTGGAGAGTATTGCAAGGCTCCACCGGATATGTCAAAGCAGTGGAATCATGACTTGAGCATCCGAAACACATGCTCTATAATGATCCTGGTTTGCGCGGATGCCTCATTATGGAGTTCTTGTTCAGGTGTGTGGGCATTTCTGATGGTGTCTTCAGCAACGGCTCCAGTGTGTAGCCAGCATCCCCCACTAGATGGCCATATGGGATGTCCCCTCCCAGAAAACCCCTGATACAGCTATGAGGAATTCCAGATTTGGGAGTCGAGATAGCTTCCAGGGCTGCCAGCCACACATTCATGATAATGTCTTGGGCATCGCACACAACCTGGCATTTGATGGAGGGGAACACCTAACAGTTTATATAGATCCTACCTCGCTCACCAGGTGGTGCTTTGATGTGAATGTGCATGCAGTCTATAGCACCAACTACCTCAGGGTATTCTGCTGTACGGTGGAAGAGACTAATACTTCTGATCAATGCCTCACTGGTGTTTGGAAAATATATGTACTCATTGACATGTAGTGTCATAACATCCAGGAACTGGTGGAGTACCCTGGATGCTGATGCCTGTGAGATCCCCATGATATTCCATGTTGGTCTTTGGAAGGTACCTGTGGCTAGTATTCTTAAGCCTACACATACCTTGTTATCCACTGGGATGGGTTCCCCTCTGTTGGTTCTGTGTGTGAGGCGGGGACAGCACAGCTGGACAATTTGCTGTAGAATGTCCCTGTCCATCTTATAGCACTGCACTATCTCCAGCTCATATAGGCCGTGGTAGGTTACCCTGGGTCTGTACACTCTTCTACTCCTCACCACCCTCAGTGTCTAGCACATATTGATGGAGTAAAGCAGCAGCAGGTTCTAACATTTTTACTTGGTTTTGCCAGTTAAAAATCCCCCATCTGTGTACACCAGTGGTGTAGAGTTTGTGGGAAAAAACAGACGGTTTGAAAGGTGTTTGCATAGTTTATAGTAGTGTGCTGGGCTGCTACATGTGTAATTGGCTAATTCTGATACATTCCACCTACCAGCTATGCTAGCTCTCCTTGATTGCCATCCTACTGTTGTTTTCCCTTCCCACTTCTCCCTATTTAAGCTCCGAGGTCTGTTGCAGATACCCAGTGCTGAAATGTAAAACAGTGCTGCCAATTCCTCTTTTCTTTTTCTGTTGATGTTTAAAACCCGTTGCGCACCACACTCACCCATTTAGGCTGTGTATACAGTGTTCAGGCACATCTGACATACCCCCTTCCTTAGCTGTGCTTAGTTAAGGGCAAACATGGGCCACAGAGCTCCAATGAGCTTACATCAAGCATGACACACCCCTTTATGAAGTCATCCAGCTCTTAGAGTTGCACTGTTGATTTGCTGTACCTACACAGTTAGGTACAAGCTGACACTTTAAAGAAATATGTGATTCAGTATAACTCCCCTCATTTGCATACCCCAGTGTGTAGGTCGTTAATTTCTGCACTAAAATGGACCCTTTTCCCTTGACAACCAATGCTCCCTGGTATTGTTTCCATTCTGCATGCAATAGGCTATAATGGCAAACTGCAGATTTAACTTAAAATTGAGTTTTCCCATTTTTTTTTATTTTCGGCACAATCATGTTTGTGCGCCACTGCCCTCTGCTTAAATGGCCGAAATTGGCCAAAAAAAGGTTTAATTTTCATAATAAATAATCAATTTTTAATGTCAATGGTCTTATTTCTGGCCATTGGTATATCTAATGTACATAATGCATGCTTTTTCACGAGCTGTCATGCCTCCATTTTGTCAGTTGCAGAAATGTACTCGGTTATTTACCGAATAAATTTCTGCACTGACACTGTTCTAGTAGAGAGACCTGGCAGCTTGTTGAATTGCTAAATCACCTCATTTGCATGGTGTGCACCAGCAAATTAAGTGATTTGCATGTTTGCTGGTTTTTCGTGCTAGAACAGTGTAGGGCCACTCGTGCACGTGAAAACGGCACTATCCTGAATCGCTCGGCAGCCATTTTCCATACAGTAGCTCCTACACTGTTCCTGCACAGAAATTTTGGCTTCCTGAATCCCAGGAATGATTATACTGGGTAGGAAATCATTTTGTTTTCATATGCCAGTACTAGTCTAGCTGCCCTTATGGTCCATTTTCTTGGCCTATCTAATTCTTCTCAGGGGTGAAAATCAAACCTAGTATCTTGTGTCTGTAAGGTAGGCACCTTAACCATTATTCCAACCTCAAAACAGGAACCCTGTTTTTGTCTTTCCGCTGCACCATTAAGATGAGCACCCAAATGTACAGATTTCTTGTATTGGTGAGGAATGAAACCCAGATTAACTGCTTGGAAAGCAGTTGTTCTCACCACTATAATAGCAAGTCTTTTCTTCAGTTTTAGCATAAAATAGGGTTTGGGGCATTGTGTTAATCCTGCCTGAGCATTTGAACTCTGTATGTTTTAATTGTATTTAATTCTATAGTACAGTTTAACAACTTATATAATTCTATGCATACTGCAAAGTATTTGTTATATATGTATTTGTGTGCTGATTTTTTTGCTTTGTATTTGCCTAATTGGCCCAGGTCATAGTTGAAAATAATCCTATCTAATTGACAAATGTTAAATAAATAAGCAAAATTGCCACACACACACACACACACACACACACACACACACACACACACACACACACACACACACACACACATTCATATGTATATTTGAGTGTGTGTGTGTGTGTGTGTGTGTGTGTGTGTGTGTGTGTGTGTTTCACTTTGTATAATCATAACGTAAGCAAAGCAAAAACATACACTACATTAGTGCATTATCCATAAATCTCTATAGTCAGTGTTACAATTCACATGCATACTACACATGAACTCTTAGTAAGAATGTTCCTCTACATATTCCAAAAACATTACACTGCCCTTCAATAACACCCAACACTCTCTGTAGGTCATTGTGAGTCATTGAAATCTTACTCTGACAAACCAGACATGATTCAGAGCAGTTTGTACATACTATATGTCACAAAACAAAATGCAAAGGAGAAGGAGTCGGTTACAGTTCCCTGGAATATTCAGTTTCATTGTTAAAAAGGAATGTCTTATTTCAGTAATGCATTAAATCTCAGCCAAGACCATTTGTATTTTGAAAATCAAAATATTTTGACTGCTCTAATCAGATATCTTTTTACAGATTAATCCTGGAAAATGAAATTTGACAGAATAAGTTAAAATTGTTAGTAGGCTCTTAAAAAGTGGTTCATATTGATAGTTCTGAATAATGAATGCAATGTTGGTGATAAAAGACAGCAGAATCAGAAAACTAAACACTTATACCAAATGAAGGTACAGGACAGAAAACTCATGAAAGTTCAATTGCAAAACAATTGCAAAGTTAATTCTAAGCCTTTGCTCCCTTTCAGACTTGCCAGCCACCAATTAACTTACCATATGATTTTCTATAGTTACTTGCTTTCTTTCATGCCTCTCAACTCTCCAGATTTTTATAGAATGTCCAGATTTTGGCCTCATATTGTGACAATGTTGACACTCCATATTATTCTAGCCTTACTTGCTTATCTTTGTTGATAGATATTGATTCCCTCCACCCGCTGCTGCACTGAGTCCTAGCAGAAGTCGGGGAAAAATGCAGTAGCACATAGGGTTTACACATATGCCATAAAATTCCAAGCAGCTATGTGAGGCAAATGGAACTATTGAGGACTATCAGGGAGTTTACTGACCTGTAAACAATTAGGGTTAACCTTTAAGTAAGAGTGTCCCTGAGCTGTAAGAATAAAAAACACTTACACAAGCCAAAGGGATGAGGTAATGCCTGTATGTCAGATGGAAAATGACATCATAGTGTGTGTGTGTGTGTGTGTGTGTGTGTGTGTGTGTGTGTGTGTGTGTGTGTGTGTGAGTGTGTGTGTGTGTGTGCCTGTATGTGTGCATGTGTGTGCGTGTGTGTGTATTCGTCTGGTGGTGGTGGTGGTGGTGGGGTCTCTTCAGGATTATCTACATGATATCACCTTCAGTCAACTCTCATCCCCATCAGTAGATACTGTATAACCATTGTAATAAGCAAATATAAGAGCTCAAGATATGTTTGCTGAAGGTGACTGTTGTCAGGTGTAAGGGAGGGAGATCATATAAAAAGTGAAAAGCTTGAGAGACCTAAAAGCTAGAGTTATAATTATGGGGAATGACAGGGGGATAAAAAGTACAAATTTAGTTTTCATTTTGATTGATCTTTGTATCCAGTCAACATTTTGAAAGTTATCTTCACATATAACCATAAAAAGGTACATTATCAGTGTTAACAGCACATCACATTGCATATAGAACTCATAAAGTCTGTTGTGGAGGCAGGGCAAACCACAATACTCATCAAAACCAAGGATGTATTCATCTCATTATGAGGTAGTTAGCTCATTATGAGGACTGATCTCCTCTACCTAAAATATATTATTCCCCCTAACTGATGATGCTGTGAACATTTCCATCTCTGGAGTTATCTGGCATTGATCTGGTTAAAATAATTATCCATGAAGGTTTTGTGTGCTGTACAATATATTCATAATGTCAAATACATTTTAATGTTAATGGGGAAGATTATCCGTTGTCCCATGTTTTGTTGAAAAAGTACCTGTCATCTATACCTCACTCCTTCTCTAGAGTGCATTGGCAGTTATGCAGAGCTTTTGGGGTTCATGCATGACTAGGTCATATTTATAATCTAAATGAGCATTAGAATAACACAACATTTTTCCAGGAATTGACATAACAATCAAATATGATAACATAGATTTTGACAATTGATAGGGACTACTTCACCTGCCTTTACCTACATTATGGATAAACTGCAAATCCTGCTTAGAAAACAGCTTTTTCTTTTTTTTTCTTTTCCCTAAAGAATTGCTTTATACCTGCTTTAATACATTTTTTGATTTCTGAGAGCATTTTAGACATGGAAACTCTTCTAGGAAGTTTCAATTTTCCAAGTTTCTATCTATAAATAAATCCTTTCCATTGTCTGCCTTGAGATTCCTACCTTTTTATTTTCTACTTGTCTTTTCTTTTTCACATATATACATTTTCTGAAGAAATGCACCCATATGGTATGTATTGTTTTTTCCAAGTGCTAAAAATATTACTATTGTAATTTTCACTTCTGCAATCTTGTATGTTCATGTTAATCTCTATCAGTTTCTTTTTTCCTGTGTCCTGTGGTGTTAGTCACAGATTTTATCCTTTTCTGTGTTGCTCTATTTTGTTTATGTTCAAGTTAAAATGAAGTCTCCAGAGTAGTGTGAGTACTCCAGATTAAATCTTTTTACAACTATTTATATAGCTAGAAAAAACAATTTCTTGTTTTCCACTCAAAGTGCACTTTCCTTTGAAGAGAAGTACACTCCCTGCTTTATTGGTTGCTTTTTCATTTAGCTTGTTCTCCTTTAGAGAAAGTGACTTGTATACCCTAGCCCTTTTCTGTTTTAGTGCTGCTAATGTAATTCCTTTATTTATATAGTTCTTCCCTTTGATGTATTATAATATCTCAAATGTAATATTTTGCTATATTGTTATTAATTTAAGCCACTTTATCTTAAAGCTTTCCTCAAGTCTTGCCAAACTACTTTCCATCCCTTTTTCTACCTTATTTTAAATGAACGTGAACCATGCTTTTACCTCTGGACCACATAGAAGTTGAAAGTACCAGCTTTAATACTGACAATTCAGGTATCTTGTAGCCAATGATCCATACCACTCAACCTCTTAGTGCAAGACGTCTGGACAAAACCTAAAATAATGGGGGTGACAAAGGCCCAAAACTAGGGACAGATTTTAAATATTGCTCTTATAAACTTATAAAGTTGCTAGAATAGCAGGTTATGTGGTAGCATACATTTTCTGAAAGCTATGAAGCTTAATACTCAAATGTATGTTTATAGGTTCATAGGTTCATAGGTTTGTACAAGGCTATTGGCGCTAGGGCCTATACAAGCCTAACCATAACAATTTCCTGGCTATTTCTTCCCACAATATTTACTTCCCTGGACCCCTGTCTAGCAGGGCGACTGACCTGATCCCTGTGGTGAATTTCTTATATCCCATCCAGTAATCAAGGCTCCTTTTGAAGAGGGCCAAAGAGTCACTCTGCTTGACATGTATGGGCACTCTGTTCCAGAGTCTGGGGAGTCACTAGGTCAGAAACCTATCCCTCCAGCATGTTTTGTTCATTGTGATGGCAAGATTTAGATCCCTGGAGCATGTGTCTCTGAGGGATTGGGATTTCTTTAAGTGTAACATGTCCAACAGCTCTGGGTTTGACATGGCCTTGTATGTTAAGCAGAGATTGCCTCTGAGTAGACGATATGCAACAGAGTATAGGTGGAGTTTTTTTACATAGTCAGCATAGGGCATCTGCTTTAGGCCTGTGATTCTTTTAGTGAGGTATTTCTGTGGCCTATCCAGTTATTGCAGATGTCTTGACAGGTAAATACCAAACAGGGAGTTATATTCTATAATGGTTCTAATGAGGGATGAGTACATTGGGAGAATGACCTCCTTTTTTCTGGATGAAAAGCCCTTAGTGATGAGGTGTGCCACATCGAAGCATTTAATTTTTGCCAACAGTAGTTTGTATATATTACATATTTTATATGTCATATTTCATATTTTATATTTAATTTTATGTGCATTCTGACCCTCACTCATACATTCATATATCATGTATTATATATTATATGTATATTAGTTTATGCATTTTAACCTTGGATTAAATGTAATAAAATAAATTTATATTTTTAATATTTAAATACGTTTAGGTTCTGGTGAAAATGCAAGACTGTCAATGTTAGGTAACACAATATAGCAGTATGAACTCAATGTACTGCAAGTAAATGCAACCATTATATTTTAAATATGACTATTTGGTTAATACACCTTTAAACAATGTATCATATGTATTTTGAACCATTAGCAATAATGAATGTGATTGGTTCATAGTTCTTTTTCTAATTAACTTTTATAATATAAAGGTGATGTTACTTTGGGCATGCCTTATCTTGATAAAGTCTCCTAACTTAGAAGACAAAAGCGCTTGAATTTTTAAACTGTTTTATCTTTGGCTCAATAAATTTGGTTTATACCTATTGGATTTTTTCGGCTTATTTCTTCCATATCTCAGTACCACCGAAGCATTGTTGTAAGTGCATAGATATTAATGTATGTAGGGGTTTAGTGTACGGTTAGAAGAAGGGTTTGTTTTGTGTTTTATTTATTATGTTTGTGTATGTAGTATGTAGCACGCGGTAGTGCTGGCCGACTATGACGGTTCGAGATTTGGAAATTTGCAGTTTAGGGGGTTCAGCGTATCTGCGGTTCGGGCTATGTGTGTCGGTGTTATGGTGTTCGATGATACGGGTTTTTGATTACATAATATAGACCCTAGAAATGTGTAGTGAAAATCTTGGGGCATGGTGGTGGCTCTGTAGCAATCTACAATTTAGATTGCAGTCTTACCTAGTGTTAGTTGCACCTGGAGAATTTCAGACGCATTGTGTTGGGCAACTAGCCTGGTGTTGTGAATATCCTTGGTGAATATGGACACTCCTCCACCTTTAGTGTTTCGGTCCTGGTTTGGTGGCCAAAAAGTGTGGTATGAGTTGTAGCCTGGTATTGCAGGGGTGCTCTCTGGAGTGGAGGACATTAACATGTCTGCTGTAATGGAGAGGTGGTTCACAGTAGCAGACAGCAGCCCTCCAGTATCAGGCTATAACACATTCCACAGCTGTCAGCCCTCAAACATGGACCACACCACACCTCCACAGCTGGTGTTGTCTCCATATTCATTATGGATAGGAACACCTCCAGACTAGTATCCCAGCATAATGCATTGGAGATACTTCCGGTAAAACTGCCTTGGGGTAATAGTGCAATCCAGACCATAGCCTGTTATGGGTCCACATCTATGTCCCTAGACTGACAATGCACATTTCTCAACACCCTGTCATCTATGATGGTCCAACGCAGCACTGACATAGTATGAGACTTCAACTACCTCTCCATCACCTGGGGAAAGTAGCCAAGTGCCAGTACAGTGGAACAACACTTCCTGGGTTTCATCATTTTCCCTGCCCTGGACTGGCTCATATTGACCCCTGGTAGAGGATGCAACAACCTTGACCTGTGTTGACTACTTAAATATGGGACTGTTGCTCATCCACAGTTGTCAATCCCTGCATGGTGAGATCCACACAAGCTGTAATCAACATGGAACTCGACATGTCAGCCACAGACCCCCACAAAGGTAACCACCTTGCAAAACCTCTCTAAAGTTGACTTTGCAGCCATGAAAACAGAGGTGGATGACTTCACTGCACCCATGGCAATGGAGAGTAGCTGCATGACTGTCAAATCATTCACATAAGCACTATATAAACAGGTACATGAATGCATTTTACTAGCCAGAGCCAATAGAACCCAGACACTGTCCTCCAAACACCGGGAGACAATGTGATGGTCCCCTGCCATTACTAAAGTGTATAACAGAAGGAGGACACTGTTGCAGAGAAAGGTGATGTCCCATGACTCTCAAACACAACTTGGAATCCCTCATGAAATCTGCTACAGGCATCTATGACAGCAGACATGCAGCAGACACTGACAACAATCACAACAGCCTTTGACAGTTACATCAACAACCTCTACAGCATTAAACACAAGTGTTGTGAGTTATTGCATAATGCTAATACCTATCTTGAGACAACAGGTACTGGCCACAGGCTTGGCAACACATTCGGTACCAGCTTTACCCCTTTCACCCCCCACACATGAAGTGCTGAGTGAATGTGTTCTCACATGCTATATCCTGTTTCTGTTCTAGGCAGCTGTGTGTCACTAGGATGTGGCCTTGTAGCTAGACCAAGGGATATGGCAGTCTGGTAACACATCCACCATGTCTTACACAGGGTACAGTTGTATCTGCATGGATTCCCAGGTCTGTAACACAGTAATTGCATATGCCTCACAGATTATAGGGCTCAGGGTTGTACATAGGTATATGTTGATTTACAACATCTGTTGTAGAGTGGAGAATGATACGTGTTGTGGTTTGGACACACCTCCAATTGCTAATAACCACAGCCACAGGGGATATTCATCAATCAAACATACTGAGATTACTACTCACACGCACACACACACACACACACACACACACACACACACACACACACACACACACACACACACACACACACACACACTTACCAATACTGAGATCCATAGGTTCATTGCTTCATAACTGTATAGTAGGTGAATGGGCCTGAAGTCTCTACAAAGCTAGCCCAAGGGAATACCCTGTCATCAGACTACATGACAATAGTCCGCAGTGTGGTTCAGGAGTATAATCACTAGAGTGGTCCCAAGGGGTGGGTATTGTATTCCACATCCACTCATCCAGATTTCTATTGTGGGTGGCCAGTGATGTGCACTGCTTTACATGGACAGTGTCTGGGTTGTGCACCTGTCCCACAATCATGCCCTTTGAAGTATGGAATTATGCTTGAGGTCTCTGGGGCATGTTGTGTGGACAGATTGGAATCTTCAGATGTAGTGTTCCTGACCTAGTTTGGTGAGACATGGCTGTGTAACTGAGGTAGTGATTGCACCTACATAGACAGTATGTTACGGGGATTCATTGGAGTTATTCGAGTCTGACCATACAGGGCATGGGTATAAGGCATGGTATTCCCTTTGTGGGGTACATTTGCAGACTCTACAGTTGTTGCAGGTGTCCAGTGGCAAACATGGCAAAAGGGCCACTGTACACATTGATTGGGCTACTGAAGGGATGGTACAGGGTGACCATGTCCTTTTACTTGCTGGATAACACACACTTAGTCAGGAGATGTGACACATCAAAGTACTTTCTGATGTCAGTGGCACTGTTGTGGTCAACAGTCAGCTGACTGTCAACATTTGTTCCACATTCTGTTATTACAGCGTCACTGTTCAGTGGACTACCACCAAAGTATTACTTCATGTGAGCCATGGTGTTCCCAAAGGTAATGGCGGCACTGCTCTTGGCACTAAGATAATGCCCAGGGTTCTGACAACAGTCATAGTTGTCAGACTGGCCTTTGTGCATGATGTCAACATCACATGGATTGGTTATGCTACCACCCACCTTACTGTTGTATGCAAACATTTTCAGCCAGGTTGCCTTTGTGTTCTCCTGCACCTCAGAAGGGTAGATCCCAAACATGAGAGGACATGGGTCCATACCCTGTGTGACACCAGTCATGCCTGGTCATTGGTTTGACATGGAGTCCACTGCAATCACACCATGGGTACTATCTGTGAGGCAGCTTGCAGGAGAACTACTTGTATAATGGTTGGTACCTAGCCAGCTGTGTTTGTGTATGATTACTGGGTGGATAGTGGACTCTGAGTACTACAAGGGTTGCCTATATTGTTAACTATTCCATACTGTCACATAGTCATTGTGCATGGAGCTATACATTTAGGGCTGTGGATTGCCTACACCAACCTCTACAGTGCTTGACAACTGTTGGCCTTGTAATGTGGACATTGGGACATATACTAGGTCATCAATATAATAATTTAGCAAAACCCACCCCTCAATGGATCCTGTTATTACACAATCACACCAACACAGGGCACTGATGACAGACACACACACACACTTGCCAGTAATGAGTTTCAAAACCCTACCTATCTATGTAGTGCTACTACAGTATTACACATTTATCGCACGGTGATAGATTTCATAAAGTACTTTACCCTACACACATATTTACCAGGAGTGAGGTTTAAACCTCTATCTAACTATCTTTTCAGACCTTGATGCTGCACATTTACCACATGCACCACTGGCCTTACATGGTTTAGGGTTGCCAACCGGTACTTCTAAGGTGAATGATATCTGCAGGACTGCTAAAGTAGGGCACTGAGAGATGTACTGGGTGTAAATGGGGCCACAATCTTTAAGGTACGAGCACATACATATAAATATATGTACACACACTTGCCAAGAATGAGATTCAAACTGCTATTATATTGCTACTCATTTATCACACACTCCATGGAGCTTATAGGTAGAATAGTGTCCAAACATACTTCCAAGGTGAGTGACATCAGTGGCCATTGTAAAGTATTACACTTTGAAATGTACTGGCTGTGTATGGACACAAAATACTTCAACCTACAGATGTACACACACACTCACACAAACAGACACACTTTTACAATTGCCAGAATTGAGATTAGAACTCCTAAGTAGTGTTTTGCACTACAGTATCACATAGTTATCATGAGTGTCACACAGCTTATATGTTGGAGAGCTGTCCAAAGATATCTTTGACGGTGAGTGACATCAGCAGCAGTGCTATAGGAGGGCTAAGGGAAGTGTAGTGAGTGTGAATGGCCTCAAAATCATGTCTCTACAAAGACACACACACTCTTTCACACAAACACACACATTTACACAGTTGCCAAGACCAGTGTTAGAACTCCTACCTTACTCATTTGTAACACTACAGTATTACGCAGTTATCACAAGTGTCATGGAGATTATAAGTCAGTGAGCTGTCCATTGGCATTTTTCAAGGTGAGTGACATCAGCAGCAGTGCTAAAGGAGGGGTAAGGGAAGTGTAGTGAGTGTGAATGGCCTCAAAATCATGTCTCTGCAAAAAAGACACATGGACTTTCTCACACAAACACACACATTTTCACAGTTGCCAGGAATGTGATTAGAGCTCATATCTAATTAGTTTGCTACACTACAGTATTACGCAGTTATTGCAAGTGCCACAGAGCTTATATGTTGGAAAGCTGTCCAAAGGTATCTTTGAAGGTGAGTGATATCAGCTGCAGTGCTAATGGAGGGGCAAGGGAAGTGTAGTGAGTGTGAGTGGCCTCAAAATCATGTATCTATAAAGACACACACACTGTCTCACACAAACACACACATTTTCACAGTTGCAAGGACCGGAATTAGAACTCTTACCTATCTAGCTTACTGTTGTTGTGTCTTTTGACTTTTCCCGGTTAGGGGTCGCCACAGTGGAACTCCGGTCCACTAATGATTGGCAGTAGATTTTTATGTGCCGAGTTGCCAGCTCTGATGCACAACCTTCAATGAAGGTATGCCCATTCTCGCATGTCTCCACAGAGAAGATGCTTTAGCTGAGAATCGAACAGGACAACGTCTTACTGTGAGCCGACAATGCTACTGCAGCACCACCACCACAGTTACCTACCTAGCTTACCACACTATAGTATTATGCAGTTATCGTGAGCGTCACAGAGCTTATAGAGCTACAAGCTGCACAAAAGGCTATTTCAGGGTGACTGATATCAGCAGGAGTGCTAAAGTAGGGTAATGGGAACTGTAATGAGTGTGAATGGCCTCAAACTCATTCATCTAGAAACACACACACACACACACACACACACACACACACACACACACACACACACACACACACACACACGCACACTCACACACAACTTTACATTTGACAATACTGAGATTACAAATGCTACATGAATATTTATTTGTACTATAGTGTTACACAGTTATCACAAGTACCACTGAGACTATAGGGCTGAGGGCTAACAAAAGGAATTTCTGCAGTGAATGACATCAGCACATCATGTGATATAGGCCAATGGGATATGTACTGGGTGGGAAAGGCCTCATAATGGGATTTTCTCTGTTGCTGTCTATCTCACTCTTCCCCACATCTCTGTGTGTGTTTGTATGTTTGACATATATTATGTTGACCTTAGATATGTGTGAGTATTCCTATCCAATGTGTGTGTGTGTGTGTGTGTGTGTGTGTGTGTGTGTGTGTGTGTGTGTGTGTGTGTGTGTGTGTGTGTGTGTGTGTGTGTGTGAAGTATAAATGGTGTACAATTTGGTATATGTGCATAGACATCTGCAAATAACAAATATCTGTAGTCCACTGTGCTGTCAGACATGGGCTTCATTTCTCTAAGTGTAGGAGCATGCCCAGTATGACCTTCTATACTGAGTGTGCGCATTAATTCCAGGTTGAGTTGGACTCCAGTTCAGGGTTTTTTGTGCTACAGCTACACCTAGCAACCTGTTTCTGTAAGATATCTGCAGATAGGTTGCCAATATGGAGACACAATGGCTGTGACATATGGGGGATACTGTAATTATTGCTGTCTGTGAAGCTTATGTAATATGGATTGTTGTAGCATAGATTTTCTGACATATGTACTGTTTTACACTGTGATGTATCATGTCATAAACTGCTGACAGATATCATTCTTTGCTCACAGTTATTTACCAGGGAAATACAAGATGAGTGAAGCTGATACCAATATTCTGAGGCATAGACTACACATTCTGGCACACTCCTGCCATTGTGGAAGGGTAGCTACAGACAATAGACTGCTGATTCTGTGTATATGGTCCAGCACCTTGGTAGTTTGCTGGCTGGGGATCCCCTTCTTGTGCTTTTCTCATCTTAATGGAATGGCCCTATCCTGCTGGGGCCATACCTCTCAGCTGTACAGCTAAATCCAGTTTATCCAGAGGCAGGACTCATATATCTGATCAAGTTACCTTCACATTGTGGTTTGCAAGCAGTTTTCTGGCTATTCATTCATGGGTTTGCAGTCAGGAGGTAGTATGAGCAGACATTAGAGTTTTAGACTTCACACACTCCATGACATCCATACGTCTACACCACCCCCTGTTTTTCTCTCACTTTCCTAACATTATGAAAGCAATATCTCAGAGGTATCCCTATAGTTGGGCCTTTATCCCAGTAGTATTTATGGCCTGGTCCACAGTTCTTGCAGTAGGATGTGGGGAGGCATGCTACTGGCATTTGTCAGCATGGTCTTGCATTTGTTTTCTGTTTACTGAGTTAGGTTGTTAGTTAGGACCCACTGACATACCGTACACTGGCACTATGGTGAGGCATAGACATTTGCCAGGTAACTGTAGGCCATTTGAGAGTGTTGCAGGCCATCTGCAGCAGGCCAGTGCATTCTGTCACTCATGCATTTCCAGGTTGCAAGCCAGTGGATTACCCCAGGGTGACAGTGGTAAGTGGTTAAGGTGTTCCTGTCAATCCTTCCTGTTTATACTGATCCACGATTCTGGATGTCAGCAGGTTGCTGCTTACAGCTAGGGACACACCTGCATGGGACACCTATTCAGCATGCAGAATCATGTATGTATTCCCATACAGGGATGGGTTCATGCTGTACTCATTCCCTACAGCAAGGATATGACCTGTGATAAACCTGTGGCTGATGGTGGGGTGATCTGGGTGCATGTGTGATATCGAAGCTACTCGCACCTGACTCACAGATATACCTGGGACATTCCCCTTATGCTGCCTTATGTGTGTGGACATGGGCAGCCTGTCATTACTTTATAACTGTGCCTTTTGTGGTCTGCCAGTGATTGGCCAGACTACCAGTATTCCATACTAGAGAGACAGCTAATGTGATGCTAACTTCTATGTATTATTCCAAAGTTGTGTGCAGTTGGCAGTTATTTTATAAGCAGTCTGTGTAGGGTACTTCCACCTGTGTACTGTTTCTATGTACGGTCCCCCATTCATGGTGTGTCCAGCTTTCTGACGGTGACAGATATTGACATCTGGACAGTGAGTATGTACAACTGCTAACATGGGTGTAGCTGAGTAGCAGTGTGGTTGGCACTGCAGTTGAGGGAACATGGCCCTGTCAATCATACCTAGGCCACTGAGACACAACCATCTAGGCCTACATGCTGACCCCTTCTAGGCAATATTAAACACACAACAAACTTACCACACTGACCCCTGCATATTGTACACATGCAACGATCTACCATGTAGACTGGGACAGCTCTGGCTATATGTGCTTCAGTGATATTATTCCTCCAACTTACATGTTACTGTATTTCTACATGGGATTGTGGGGGGATGCACACCTGAAGACTTTAGACATTTGTAATGATTACACTGGTATTTTAGTTACTCTGTTGGCTTCCATTTCATATTGTATTGTGACCTATCATGCAGAAAGGAGACATAGCAGTAGAGTACACATGTTAGATTTTAATGGCATGAATTTCAGTTTCAGACTTCTTACCCTTCAGAACTAAAATGTAACTGCCAGACCTGTTGTAGTAAGTCTGTGTAGGTCTGGAGAGGGGCTGTTCAACATTTCCATCATATGGTGGCCTTAGCTTGGCCTTCCTTTATGGTCATCTACAGCTGCCCTGCTGGGTGAGACTAGTGGTGGATATGTGACCCTCACTGACATCCATGTGTGTGACCTATTGACACCCATAGCTATTTGGGCCATCACATGTACTGCGGTAGGAGTTGTCTCCTCTTGTGTAGTACTGCCTAGTATGTTGACACCAGTATTTGTTATGGATTTCCTGCTGTCCCAAATAGCTGTCAGCTCTCTGCTGCTATCCCATTCAGCCACACAGTTCCCTTACATGCTTGCATCCATACCATACATACAACAATCAGAACATACTACTCCATTCAGTAAATGACAGGAAGGGTGACTTACCTTGTTGCTGGGGCAGTATTAAGGATGATACTGGAGGGCTGACTATGTCGGATGCCCATAGTACACTCCCTATACATTGTAAAGTGCAGGCAGAGTCATGTTTAGCATCTCTTTTACTGTATTTGCCAGTCAGATAGAGGCATCAGTCCCTGGGTACCTACAGTGTCAGTGTGTATGCTTTGCATTGCCTCTTTGCCAAGGCCTGGGCATACTGGGCATGCCTCTTTCTGCTTACAGGGGCAGGCTCAGGAAGTTCTTCATCCCAATCCCCCTGTGCCTGTGCTGGCCTTGGCAATGCTGGGGGGGCTGCGTGGCCATGAGCCATGCTGTTCTTGCTGCAGCTGTTTCCACAGGATCATATTGTGTATCATAGCACATACTATGATCATTTGTGTACGTCTAGCTGGAGAGTACTGCAAGGCTCCACTGGATATGTCAAAGCAGTGGAACCATGACTTGAGCATCCAAAACACATGCTCTATAATGATCCTGGTTTATGCAGTTGCCTCATTATGGAGTTCTTGTTCAGGTGTGTGGGCATTTCTGATGGCTGTCTTCAGCAATGGCTCCAGTGCGTAGCCAGCATCCCCCACTAGATGACCATATGGGATGTCCCCAACCAGAAAACACCTGATACAGCTGTGAGGAATGCCAGATTTGGGAGTCGAGATAGCTTCCAGGGCTGCCAGCCAAACATTCATGACAATGTCCTGGGCATCGCACATGACCTGGCAGTTGATGGAGGGGAACACCTAGCAGTTTATATAGACCCTACCCCGCTCACCAGGTGGTGCTTTGATGTGGATGTGCATACAGTCTATAGCACCAACTACCTCAGGATATTCTGCTGTACGGTGGAAGAGACTCATACTTCTGGTCAATGCCTCACTGGTGTTGGGAGAATATATGTGCTCATTGGCATGTGGTGTCATAGCATCCAGGAACTGGTGGAGTATCCTGGATGCTGATGCCTGTGAGATCCCCATGATATCCCCAGTTAGTCTTTGGAAGGTACCTGTGGCTAGTATTCTTAAGCCTACACATACCTTGTTATCCACTTGGATGGCTTCCCCTCTGTTGGTCCTGTGTGTGAGGCGGTGACAGCACAGCTGGACAATTTGCTGTAGAATGTCCCTGTCCATCTTATAGCGCTGCACTATCTCCAGCTCATATAGGCCGTGGTAGGTTACCCTGGGTCTGTACACTCTTCTCCTCCTCACCATCCTCAGTGTCTAGCACATATTGATGGAGTAAAGCAGCAGCAGGCTCTAACATTTTTAGTTAGTTTTGCCAGTTAAAAATCCCCCATCTGTGTACACCAGTCGTGTAGAGTTTGTGGGAAAAAACAAACAGTCTGAAAGGTGTCTGCATAGTTTATAGTAGTGTGCTGGGCTGCTGCATGTTTAATTGGCTAATTCTGATACATTCCACCTGCCAGCTATGCTAGCTCTCCTTGATTGCCATCCTACTGTTGTTTTCCCTTCCCACTTCTCCCTTTTTATGCCCCGAGGTGTGCTGCACATACCCAGTGCTGAAATGTAAAACAGTGCTGCAAATTCCTCTTTTTTTTTCTGTTTGTGTTTAAAACCCGGTGCGCACTGCGCTCACCCATTTAGGCTGTGTATACAGTGCTCTGGCACATCTGACATACCCCCTTCCTTAGCTGTGCTTAGTTAAAGGCAAACATGGGCCACAGAGCTCCAATGAGCTTACATCAAGCATGACACACCCCCTTATGAAGTCATCCAGCTCTTAGAGTTGCACAGTTGATTTGCTGTACCTACACAGTTAGGTACAAGCTGACACTTTAAAGAAATATGTGATTCAGTATAACTCCCCTCATTTACATACCCCAGTGTGTAGGTCATTAGTTACTGCACTAAAATGGACCCTTTCCCCTTGACAACCAGTACTCCCTGGTATTGTTTACATTCTACATGCAATAGGCTACAATGGCAAACTGCAGATTTAAGAACAAACAAGCACTGATTTGCAACCAAAGAGAAGGTATTCCACTGAATTTATTGTCGAACAAACACGGCTCTAGTAAAACAAATAAAAAAACATAAAAATGTAAAGCGCTTTTCATCCGGATAATATCCGGACTTCTTCAGACAAACAGTTACATTCTAAATGGCCCAAGTTCAAATAGTTTACACATAATACACTGACCAATCAGACAAAACTCTGTGACTGACGAGTTGTTAAAGCAACAACCCCTCTAGTTTAAACCCATGTTATATATTATATTTTCTTTATCTGATGTTATTAAATAGTATTCTCTAATTAAATGAACATTTAGTTCTATTTACATCGTAAAGTAGTCATACATCAAAATGTACATATATATCCTAAGTAGATTTTCTACACATAGGTATTGTGCTGTGACGACAATTAATTTTGTTAAAATACTATTCTCCTCTCTTTATTCTTATTACAAAACTTGTAAACTAATTAAAGTTCATTGTTGACTCTATCCAAGCCAATTCCCATGCTGCGTCGACCGTCAAACCATAGCATGTCATACAATTAATAACAGTTAATAAATAGGCAAGTAGAAAGTTGTTACAAATCAACAAACAAACAGTAACAAGCATTTCTACCCTAATTTTAGTATTACATATCTCCAGTATTAGCAGTATGTGTGCATATAATAAATACCTTATTCCTTATATTAAAATTTAATGCCCTAAAGTGGCCAAGTCATTACATTTCGACTACTAAAAATATATATAAAAAAAGTTAAAATAATTGTCAACGCTACAAGTCATCTATTTAAACTACATTCGGTGTTGTTAACATTATAAATGAATGGATTTTAATAGTACATACAAAATTGTACTGTGGTTGGTATTGTAATCTTCCTATAAAAGTCTCAGTGGTTGTTATAACCAAGTAATCTAATTAACCATACTTATCTCAAAAGGCTTCTTAATTTTAATATACACGCTATTGAGCATGTTTCATTTAATCCTGGCTCTGTACATGCTCTTAAGCGCAGTTGCCAACTCAATTAATTTTTTTCAAGTTCTAACTTCATATAGTTATCATTAAAATATTTTCCTCCTATAGTTTGGTTATTTATGTGACTAATCGCCATGAAATTAAATTCATGTCCAACATTTTGCTCACAGTGTCTTGCTAAAGCATTGTTACCTTTTTTCCTTCTTATTGCGTAAAGGTGTTCATATATTCTATCCCTCAGACGACGGTCCATCTTACCAATGTAGAATGACGGGCATTGTATACATTGGGCTATGTAAACTATTGACCTTGTGTTACTGTTGTAAGTGTCTCTAATTATAAATGTTTCTTTTCTTATTGTGAAGGTATTTGAGGTGTCAATGAAGGCACAGTATTTACATGTACCACACTTGTGTGTACCTCCATTGTTTTTCTTAGTTTTGCATTTTGTTTCCAAAAGGTTTTTCATGTTTGGTCCCCTCCTAAAAGTAATAATTGGACCATAGTTTATTATGTTAGACATGTCTTTGTCTAATGATAGACAAAACCAATATTTTCTAACTATTCTCTGTATGTCTACAGCCTCTGGGCAATAGGTGAAAGTAAATGCTAAAGAAAAGTTCTTTCTAGTGTTTGAACACGTAGTGATGGTACTCTTTTCATCTATAAAAGTTGTTCTCTCCCATCTTCACTACAAATGGGTTCGGTGTTTGTATTGTCTATTAGATTCATTGTTACATATCTATTTAAAATGGGTATATATATCCCATTCTTCCTCTTTGTTGTTACTTCCTGGAATATCTTCCTTAGGAAGTGACTAGGGTATCCTCTGTGAGTGAACATTCTATACAGTAAATCACATTCACATTCAAAGTCTTCATCTAGTGTAATCATCCTTGCTGCTCTAACAAGCTGGCCTTTCTCCACAGACTTCTTTTGGTGGTAAGGATGTGAACTTGAAAAATGAAGAAATGTGTTTGAATATGTATTTTTTCTATAAATTTTTGCTATGTATCTACCTTCGTGCAAATTTTTACTTAATTCAACATCTAAAAAATTAATCTTTACCTCCTGAAAGTTTTTTGTAAATTTTAGGAATGTAGTTGTTGAATTTAAAAAGGTGACTAATTCATCAGCCTGGACACTATCTTCATTAAAAATAATAAATATGTCATCTAAAAATCTCTTGTAAATAAATATTCTTTCTTTCCATTGACTGTTTAAAATAAAATTAGTTTCCCAGTAGGCCATAACCAAGTTTGCAAAACTCGCGCCTACTGGGGAACCCATTGCTATTCCTATCTTCTGTAAAAATAGTTTGTTATCAAAAGACACATAGTTATTTTTCAGAATAATGTCTAGTAATTGTTCTACTAAGAGACATTCATTTCTTGTTGCACCTTTTTCTGTAATAAAATCCACTACCCATTGTGTTCCTATGTTTTGTGGTATACATGAGTAAAGGTCACAAACATCCACTTTAAGGAAGTTCAGTTCGTTGTTAAATATTAATGTCTCCATAACTTCCAAAAAAGACCACAAGTCTTTTAATATTTGTGTTTCCTTATCCACATAGTTTTTCAAGATTGAATCAGCAAGTTTTGCACATGGATATGTAATAGTCTGTCTTGCATCAACCAATGGTCTAAAGGGTGGGTTAGCCAAATCTTTATGAATTTTTGGTATACCAAATAGTTGTGGAATCTTGGGAGACAACATAGTCAAGTAATGGTTTAGGTTAATGTCAATTAAACCGTCAGTGTATAAGTCACTTATAAACATTTTAATTCTGTTATATGCTTGATTTAGTTGGTGTCGACTCACTTCTTCATATGTGTCCTTTTCCAAAACTGATGTCATTATTCTATTATAGTCTTCGTTATACATGACCACAAGAGCCCCACCCTTATCAGGTTTCATGAATCTGAGTGGAAGGGACCTAACCATTGTTAACAATTGCCTTTCCTCAAGTGTAATGTTTTTTGTGTGCCTATACAACTTGTCTAAACTCTTGTTCACATAACTGTTCAAACATGCCAATAGTTGCATTACATGGAGGGTTGAAGGTGCTAGTCACCCTCAATTCGTTATTGCTATATAAAGTATTACCTAATAACACACCTAAATTCAACTTACGGATAAATTGTTTAAAGTCAATTAATAATTCAGCAATGTCACATCTCTTCGACGGAACAAATGTTAACCCCTTCGCAAATAGTTCAACCAAAATTCCATCAATACAACATCCGGTGTAATTAAAGATTTTAAAGTCCCCCTTTTTATTAGTAATAACTTTAAATAAGTTCAGTCCTAATATTTACTGTTGCTGCGGGTGTTGTATTTCTTCTTGGGGCCTTGTTGTAGATTCGGCTTCCAATTGTTCCCCCTCCCCCCTCTGTAGTTTTTTTGGTTCGATTGTACATGCCATTGATTGTTATCGGGGGGGGGGTATGGTTGTATAAAACCCTGATTTTGATGTTCTGTCCTTCCTTCATCATTAAAATCCCCTTTTGTGGTTTCATTAATGAAGTCTACACTGTGGGGTACTTCTTCATATCTCACAGTACTGTTCCTTCCATTTGGGGCCATCCTTTGTTCTTGTCCAAACACAGGGTTAGTGTACATTCGATTACCATTCACATAGTTCTGTGAACTCGGTGGTTTAGGGTATGCATAGCCCTCTTTATATGCTTTCAAGTCTCTTTCCAATTTCTTGATTTTAGTAGACTTGAATTTCTGCATTTGTTGTGCTATACTTGTAAATGTTCTATTGAATTCATATTGGTACCTATTAAATTCTAAATCTATTTTAATTTCCCTTTCCAAAGCAGTAGTTTCGACAGTCAACTCATTCATTGTCATCTGGTAGTGTTTTATCATGCACTGCAATAATTCCAAACCTTGGTTGTTAAATAACACTATGAGTTCCTTATGAAAGTCAGAACCTTCAATTAATCCAGTTGGATACGAGTAGTATCTCAAACCTTTTGGAACTATTTTTTCTTTGATACATTTATTAAAGTAATTTAACTCGAGTTGTAACTTCTTGATTTTGAATAGTTTACTATCAAAAAGTTTAAGTTTTTCTACTAGGGGACACCTAGTATCATTCTCAAGTAAATTACTTGTACTCGCCTGCATACTGTCCAGCGTTAACTCATCGTTCAACCAAGATCCAATATCATGGTCATTGGAACTGCCTGTTACAAAGTTCCTTTCAGCTACGTTATTTCTTTGTGAATCAGGGAGCCTAACTGACTCTCCTGTGCTCGCAACCTTCCCCTGCTGACTCCATTGTACCTGTGGGGTTGCGTGGCTCTGATTTTGTTGTGAGCTGTCTTTAATCCAGTCAGTGCTGCTGCTGTCACCAATGTTATTTGTAATAAGATCAACTTTAGCCGTTAAACTATCCAAACGCTCGTTCATGAGCTCCAGTAATTGTGTAAGGTTACCCTTCATTGAGCTATCGTCTTCTGTGGAAGTATCCATCCTCGATGTTGGTTGTCGGTGTCAAACGAAACAAATTACCACCAATAAACGAACCTCCAACAACTAAGAACAAACAAGCACTGATTTGCAATCAAAGAGAAGGTATTCCACTGAATTTATTGTCGAACAAACACGGTTCTAGTAAAACAAATAAAAAAACATAAAAATGTAAAGCGCTTTTCGTCCGGATAATATCCGGACTTCTTCAGACAAACAGTTACATTCTAAATGGCCCAAGTTCAAATAGTTTACACATAATACACTGACCAATCAGACAAAACTCTGTGACTGACGAGTTGTTAAAGCAACAACCCCTCTAGTTTAAACCCATGTTATATATCTGATGTTATTAAATAGTATTCTCTAATTAAATGAACATTTAGTTCTATTTACATCGTAAAGTAGTCGTACATCAAAATGTACATATATATCCTAAGTAGATTTTCTACACAGAGGTATTGTGCTGTGACGACAATTAATTTTGTTAAAATACTATTCTCCTCTCTTTATTATTATTACAAAACTTGTAAACTAATTAAAGTTCATTGTTGACTCTATCCAAGCCAATTCCCATGCTGCGTCTACCGTCAAACCATAGCATGTCATACAATTAATGTAGAAAGTTGTTACAAATCAACAATTTGTCAACAAATTTGTTGATTTGTAACAACTTTCTACTTGCCTATTTATTAACTGTTATTAATTGTATGACATGCTATGGTTTGACGGTCGACGCAGCATGGGAATTGGCTTGGATAGAGTCAACAATGAACTTTAATTAGTTTACAAGTTTTGTAATAATAATAAAGAGAGGAGAATAGTATTTTAACAAAATGAATTGTCATCACAGCACAATGCCTATGTGTTGAAAATCTACTTAGGATGTATATGTACATTTTGATGTACGACTACTTTATGATGTAAATAGAACTAAATGTTCATTTAATTAGAGAATACTATTTAATAACATCAGATATATAACATGGGTTTAAACTAGAGGGGTTGTTGCTTTAACAACTCGTCAGTCAC
>NC_056745.1:793478068-793518068 GCF_019279795.1 Protopterus annectens
ATTTTAGACATGGAAACTCTTCTAGGAAGTTTCAATTTTCCAAGTTTCTATCAATAAATAAATCCTTTCCATTGTCTGCCTTGAGATTCCTACCTTTTTATTTTCTACTTGTCTTTTCTTTTTCACATATATCCATTTTCTGAAGAAATGCACCCATATGGTATGTATTGTTTTGCCCAAGTGCAAAAAATATTACTATTGTAATTTTCACTTCTGCAATCTTGTATGTTCATGTTAATCTCTATCAGTCTTTTTTTCCTGTGTCCTGTGGTGTTAGTCACAGATTTTATCCTTTTCTGTGTTGCTCTATTTTGTTTATGTTCAAGTTAAATAAATGAAGTCTCCAGAGTAGTGTGAGTACTCCAGATTAAATCTTTTTACAGCTATTTATATAGCTAGAAGAAATAATTTCTTGTTTTCCACTCAAAGTGCACTTTCCTTTGAAGAGAAGTACACTCCCTGCTTTATTGGTTGCTTTTTCATTTAGCTTGTTCTCCTTTAGAGAAAGTGACTTGTATATTCTAGCCCTTTTCTGTTTTAGTGCTGCTAATGTAATTCCTGTATTTATATAGTTCTTCCCTTTGATGTATTATAACATCTCAAATGTAATATTTTGCTATATTGTTATTAATTTAAGCCACTTTATCTTAAAGCTTTCCTCAAGTCTTGCCAAACTACTTTCCATCCCTTTTTCTACCTTATTTTAAATGAACGTGAACCATGCTTTTACCTCTGGACCACATAGAAGTTGAAAGTACCAGCTTTAATACTGACAATCCAGGTATCTTGTAGCCAATGACCCATACCACTCAACCTCTTAGTGCAAGTCTTCTGGACAAAACCTACAATAATGGGGGTGACAAAGGCCCAAAACTAGGGACAGATTTTAAATATTGTTCTTATAAACTTATAAAGTTGCTAGAATAGCAGGATATGTGGTAGCATACATTTTCTGAAAGCTATGAAGCTTAATACTTAAATGTATGTTTATATGTTCATAGGTTCATAGGTTTGTACTAGGCTATCGGCCCTAGGGCCTATACAAGCCTAGCCATAACAATTTCCTGGCTATTTCTTCCCACAGTATATACTTCCCTGGACCCCTGTCTAGCAGGGTGACTGATGTGATCCCTGTGGTGAATTTCCTGCATCCCATCAAATAATCAAGGTTCCTTTTGAAGAGGGCCAAAGAGTCACTCTGCTTGACATGTATGGGCACTCTAGTACAAATATGACTCTGTCATTGTCCATGTTGTAGTGAATTATGTGATATGTACCTCCCTGGACTACATGAAAAGAGACACGGAAGAGCTCTCAGATCATGTAGCCCTATTCCAGAGTCTGGGGAGTCTCTAGGTCAGAAACCTATCCCTCCAGCATGTTTTGTTTATTGTGATGACAAGGTTTAAATCCCTGGAGCGTGTGTATCTGAGGGATTGGGATTTCTTTAAGTGTAGCATGTCCAACAGCTCTGAGTTTGACATGGCCTTGCATGTTAAGCAGAGATCACCTCTGACTAGACTATGTGTGACAGAGTATAGGTGGAGTTTTTTTACACAGTCAGCATAGCGCATCTGCTTTAGGCCTGTAATTCTTTTAGTGAGGCATTTCCTCAGCCTATCCAGTTGTTGCAGATGTCTTGACAGGTACATGCCAAACAGGGCGTTGTATTCTATAATGGTTCTAATGAGGGATGAGTACAGTGGGACAATGACCTCCTTTTTTCTGGATGAAAAGCCCTTAGTGATGAGGTGTGCCACATAGAAGCATTTTATTTTTGCCAACAGTAGTTTGTATATATTACATATTTTATATGTCATATTTAATATTTTATATTTATTTTTATGTGCATTCTGACCCTCACTCGTACATTCATATATCATGTATTATATATTATATGTATATTAGTTTAAGCATTTTAACCTTGGATTAAATGTAATAAAATAAATTTATATTTTTAATGTTTAAATAAGTTTAGGTTCTGGTGAAAATGCAAGACTGTCAATGTTAGGTAACACAATATAGCAGTATGAACTCAATGTACTGCATGTAAATGCAACCATTATATTTTAAATATGACTATTTGGTTAATACACCTTTAAACAAATATGTATTTTGAACCATTAGCAATAAAGAATGTGATTGGTTCATAGTTCTTTTACTAATTAACTTTTATGATATAAAGGTGATGTTTCTTTGGGCATGCCTTATCTTGATAAAGTCTCCTAATTTAGGAGACGAAAGCGCTTGAATTTTTAAACTGTTTTATCTTTGACTCAGTAAATTTGGTTTATACCTATTGGATTTTTTTGGCTTATTTCTTCCATATCTCAGTACCACCGAAGCGTTGTTGTAAGTGCATAGATAGTAATGTATGTAGGGTTTAGTGTAGGGTTAGAAGAAGGGTTTGTTTTGTGCTTTATTTATTATGTTTGGGTATGAAGTATGTAGTGCATGGTGGTGTTGGCCGACTATGACAGTTTGAGATTTGGAAATTCACGGTTTAGGGGGTTCAGCGTATTTGCAGTTTGGGCTATGTGTGTCGGTGTTATGGTGTACGATGATACGGGTTTTTGATAACATAAAATAGACCCTAGAAATGTGTAGTGAAAATATTGGGGCATGGTGGGGGATCTGTAGCAATCTACAATTTAGATTGCAGTCTTAGCTAGTTTTAGTTGCACCTGGAGAATTTCAGACGCATTGTGTTGGGCAACTAGTCTGGTGTTGTGAATATCCTTGGTGAATATGGACACTCCTCCACCTTTAGTGTTTTGGTCCTGGTTGGGTGGCCAAAAAGTGTGGTATGAGCTGTAGCCTGGTATTGCAGGGGTGCTCTCTGGAGCCTTGAGCCAGGTCTCAGTTACTACACGGATATCAATGTTCTCCATTTTTAGGAGTGCCTTGAGAGAGTGCATTTTGAGGTTTAGACTTTTAGCATTGAGTAGCATTACCTTCAAATTTTGCATGCTTGTACCTGTTACAATGATGGTTTTGTCCTTTGAACTTTGCCTAAAAAAGGCAGTATAGGGGTGGCAAGAGCCTTAGCCAGTAACCTGAATCCCAGGGGCAACAGGCGCAGACTATCTCTGGCAAACCATCATGGTCTGTTGATCCTGTCATCCCAGGCAGACAGATACTGGATCTACTTTGAATGACCAGAAGCTTAGCCAATTGTTGAAGTCAGTCATTTTGTCCTTATACTGTGGTATAATTCTGGGTGAAAGCAGGATGCTACTCAGGGCTAGGGTCATACCTGCCTGGGCTACATGATCTGAGAGCTCTTCCGTGTCTCTTTTCATGTAGTCCAGGGAGGTACATATCACATAATTCACTACAACATGGACAATGACAGAGTCATATTTGTACTTGTTTTCGAGTGACATGAGTGCATGTGTTATGTGATGGATCCTGACACCCGACAGGCAGTTGACTGTAATTTCCTCCTTGTTCAGCCTGGTGAGTAGGACATCAGTGTGCCTGACTATAGAGTTACCTATGACTAAAGTGTTGAGTACATTGTCTTGCCTTAGGGGCTGTTGTTGGGTGGCACACTGGTGATGTGAGCTATATGATACTTTGGTTGTGATTGGTGTTTGTTTGCATTTCAGCTTTGGAGATCCTTGTTGCTTGGGCAGGTTACTGTTAAGGGCCTCCACATATGTGGGTTTGATGTTGCTATGTGTGGGTGCTGGTGGTGTAGGTTTAGAAGGCCTATGTGTTGCTTGAGGTGTAGTGAGGGTGTTAACCTTCCCCTCTTGACTGTCTAGCACAATCTTGGGTGGAGAGAGCTTTGCTTCCAGTTTGGCTATGTAAGTGCATCTCTCACAGGTTGTAGTGTTGGTTGGTAGGAGGAGAGAGTTGTCTGTGTACATGAGGCAATTGCTGCATTGCCCCAGTATGCCCAGATTCACAAGGTGGACAGGAGAAATCACCAGAAGCTGACCCTTGGACATGCCTGGTTTGGTGCTTTTTTTTTGTAAAGTACAAGAGCTGTTTTCCCTTAACTTAGCAAGGTACTTCGTAATTATAGGCTGTTTAGTGCCTATGATTAATTTCTCCTTATTAACAAGGAGAGTTGAGTGCTTGTATCAGGTTAAGACTTCCTAGTGCTTTCCAGCAGGATTTACAGCAAGTGCTAGTGATAGGGATGCGTAAAGGTAAGACGAAAAAAATAGTTTATCCTAAACACTGCAGTGTGCACGAGAAGAGTTAGATGTGAAAGTAGGTAACATAAGTATTACCTGTCTAAAAAGTTAAGTTTTAATGGAGTGTTGCTATATATTTCATTCCTCCATGATTTGCCAGAAAACCACAAATTGTAGGACAAACAGACTAAACATTTCAGGCAGAAATTGGACATTCTGCATAAATCAGGACAGTTGAGAAGTATGCAATGACCTTTCCATGGATTGAGCTATGACAACCTCAATCCTTTTTTGTGTCAGCAATGTTTTCTTGCAAACCATAACTTTTTTCATGATATCTTTATATAGTCCTTGCCAAAACTATGTAGAATAACCTCTAGAGAACTCTTCTTATTTACCATATAGTTTATCCAATGAATTTTGATTTCTTATACCACCTCCAACATTCCAACATTTTTACAGACCCACAAAAAAGTAATCAACTACTTACCCATATGTTAGACAATAACATAATTGATCAAAACAACTCAGGTCATACTGAACAGCTCAAAAACCCACAACCTAAAAACTCTCAAGTAAGAATTTTTAAGGGGGAAAGCCCCCTTATCTGCTTTGAGTGAAGACATCCTTCACACACTAGAAGCTATATATTCCAACTTCATGGCTGCCCATCAGTGGTGAAGAGTGAAATACCCGATTTAAGTGCACAACAGGCTTGGCGAAGCAACAATGTTATATAGTGCCAGTGTTCAGCCTTCCATCTTGAATAGTTTATATGGGCATTGTCAAACCAATCAGCTATCCAGAAATTACCTGAAAGTAAACCCAAGCATACAAAAACTGTGAGATATCCATGGTGCAGTATTCTGGACTTGAAGTCATTTATTTTTGTTTTATTTATCAGGTTTGTCCAAATGAGTTTAATCAAAAAACCCTGTTCAGCAGAGATGTGGGGAGAAAAATTCCAACATATTGCAAACATTTTTAAAAGGACATTTAGTAATACACATGAACAGATATTAAGTCATATACATTAACAATTATGCATACATTTGGTAATTAGATTACATTCATATGAAATAAAGGCAATTATTACAATATAAAGATACTTACACATTAGTAGATGAAGAAACACACCCATTTGAAGAGGTGCATTAGTGGGTTAGTCAAATAGATAATGGCAGGAATGTCCTGCAATTCTCCTACTAAGATTTTCACATTCTTGTTAAAGTATTTCCTGCCCCCATAGTGGTTTTTGAAGTCAGAGTCCACCTGATGGACATTCAAACCTAGGAAATTGTAGTCTGGAACACATTAATGTGGCTCTACTCAGTATTAAGAGTCTTAACCAAAAATGCCCAAACTTGAGGCTCTCCTGCAACTTGAACACATTCATATATGTGTAGTTACAGAAACATGGTTTCAGTGCATTGAAAACACTCCCACTATTTCTGGATATAATGCTTATCACATCTGTAGATCCACTGGCATGTGGAGGAGTATTAGTATTTGTCAGGGATATCATCATCTCACAATAGATTCCTGGACACATCACATGTGAACTCCTAGAAGTCCAAATCACCCTAAACAAGACTAATTACCATTTAACAGCTAGCTATTGAACACCCTCTATTTCGCCTTCTGAGCACAATAACTATTTTAATGCATTAGCTGAAATTCCCATTAAACCCAAGACCTTTCTACTGTGAGGCCTCTACCATCAATCACTAATGTGGGTGACCTATTCTGCCAATGGTTGGCATGCCCAGCACTTCCATGGCATTATAAAGGGTAACTCTCTTTTATTAATAGTTAACCATCCTACTAGGGGTCCTAGAATCCTAGATCTAGTCCTCACAAATACAACCGCTTCTTGCACAGCTACTTTTGTATCATCATGTCTTGTTAAACCAGACCATAATTCAGTGACCTTTTCCTTTAAAACTGGTGAGCCTTCCCCTGTAAATAGCTCTGTGTTTAGGGACTTCTCAAAAGTAAACCTTTCAGTTATCTGATGAGTTAAATAAATTCCACTGTAATCTTCCTCTGATGGATTCTGTTACTAAAGCTGCTACCTATGCCTCTGACTTATACTCCCACTTAAATAGTTGTATTGATAAGGCAGTCCCTATTTGAGACAAATATAATGAGAAGTTTAAAAATGATCTCCTGTGGTGGAATACCTGTATAAATAAATTATATAACAAGAGAAAGAAACTTCGGAATGCTTATAAGAGGTCTTATTCTTCATAGAGGCAACTGTATTTACCAGGAAGGAGTACAAAACTAACTAAAAAATAAGCCACCCTGGTGGAATCACAAAATCAACTGACTGTATAACAGGAGGAAGAAAATCATTACAAAAATTAGGAGGTGCTGCACCCAGCAGGATAAAAGCACTCTCATCAAACTAAAACAACTCATAGGACAAATAAAGTCTACCAAAACCATATTTCAGGTAAGTTTGGCCTTCCCTGCCAAGGACAACCACAAAGCATTCTTTAGCTATGTGCACAACCTCAAAGGCAATACACAGTTGTGTGGAGTGCTCATTGTAAATGGAGTCACTTATACTGAAACAGAAGATATAGCTAACCTCCTGGCTGATAAATTCAGCTCCAGCTTTTCTCCTCTCTCCCCCTCAACCTTCTGTCAGGAAATATAATCAGATATAACTCCCCTTACTATCACTAAGGAACAGGACCATAATGCTCTCTCTAAGACCAAGAATACTGCATGAATGGGCACAGACAACATCCCAGGATGCTTTTAAAATAGCACGAAACATGACCTATCAGGGCCTCTGGAATCACTATTTAACTGTAGCAGCCAAACAGGCTTCATGCCTCATGAATGTAGAAAAGCAACAGTCATCCCTCTGCACAAAGGTGGGCCATTTACAGACCCTGGAAACTACAGACCCCTTAGTCTCACTAGTCTTATATGTAAAGCCATGGAAAGAATTATCATGGAGTTGATCAGTAGAGATACAGTAAACCTCCACACACCGGACCCAACCCAGTCTGGTTTTGTCAATGGCAGATCATGCCTACTCAACCTGGTGGACTTCTTTGAGAAGGTTACCAAAGCAATGGATGAGGGCAAAATCTTTCACACTGCCAACCTTGACCTGGCCAAGGCATTTGACACAACACCCCACTCAGGCACTGTTGACAAACTCAAGAGGTTAGGTACAAATCCATATGTCACCCAGAGGCTAGCCACCTGGTTCACAGACAGGACCCAGAAAATTAGAATTGGGGAGTCCACCTCTACAAAGAGGCCAGTCACAAGTGAAGTCCCTCAGGGATCAGTCATTGGACTGCTCCTTTTTGGCATTTACTTCTCTGAAGTAAAGGCCAGTGTCGGTGGTCTCTGGCTGTCTAGATTTGCAGATAGATGATTGCAAATTAGGAGCTGTCATTGAATCTCACACAGACATAAATGTTCTCCATGGGGGGCTGACACAGACAAACAACTGGTGTTAGAACCATGAACTAAAATTAAATGCCATGAAATGCATAATAGTATCCATTGGGAAGTCATCCATTCCTGGTAACTATCATATTGACAACACACCCCTTAAAGATGACCCAGTAGTCAGGGACTTAGGGACACACATAGATAGTAATCTAGCCTTTGATCATTATGTTTACAGTGGTGAGGAAATCTTTCTATGTTGCACAACTTATAAACAAAGGTATGGCATCTAAGTCCAAGGAAGTTATTGTTCCACTCTATTCGGCATCCATCAGACCTTTCATTGTGTACAATGCCCCCTTTGGTATGTAGCTAACCAGGCATATCCAACAAGGGAATGTCCACAGAGGTTCCTCACTAAAATAATATATGTTGTAAGTAATATGTCCTATGCAGACCAACTCAATGCCATATCCCTGTATTCTGTCTCCTACAGGCTTTTGAGGGGAGATCTATGCCTGGCGTGCAGGGCATTGTCAGACCCCACTCTGGACCTCCTGTATATCCACAAAAATAAACAGTACCAGAGTTATCCATTCTAAGTACTTAAACACTGCCTGTGATATAAATAGGACCTACTGGAGAGATAGGTATGTATCACAGAGACTATCATGCCTATGGAACAGGTTCCCCATCCATGTGAAAAAGAGTTCCTCCCTAACCAATTCAAGTGCAACTTGGACAATTGGATGGGAAACTGGAAATTCATCCCTGGTTTGGCACTTATGTTTCTAATGGACACAGGTAACCTGTAAATGGTTCTTCTCCCAGGCCCATGCTTACACTCAAGGGTATCGGAACTTGTCAGAGATTTGGGATGCATGGCTAGGCTTAAAAAGGTCCTTGTGGCCATTAGCTTAGTAAACACCTATGAACCTTAAAATCACACTTAAGCAAACTACCAAACAGCTTAAGGGAGCCCTTGGGAAGCTTTTTAGCTGTGTCCGTTAAGAAATCATGCCCATTAGTGTTTAGAGCTAGTCCACAATAATACTGTGCTCTCTGACCCAAAGGAAATGGTTAATATCCTAGCTAACAAATTTAGTGCAAATTGTTATCCACTTCTGTTATAGCTGTCCCAAAGCTTCCACAATCCCAACACATCCTTTAATTACTATGGAACATGTTTTCACAGCCCTTTCAAAATCTAAAAATGCTTCATCAATGGGCCCTAGCAACATACTTAGTTTGCTTGATTATCAGTTTGAAATATGGCCTTTCTGAACTCACTACTTAACCCTTTTAATCTTAGCCTCTCCTCTGGTTATAGTCTTAAAGACTGGAAAACTGCTATTGTAAAGCCATTAATCAAAGGTGGCCCAAACAAGTGCCATTAGTCAAAGGTGGCCCAAAGCCAGTATTCTCACTAGCCTCATATGTAAAGCGATGAAGGACATTATCTCAAACTCCATTAATCTGGACATTGAAAATCTTTTAACCTTAGGCCCACATCAATTTAGTTGTATCCGATGAAGGTCCTGCCTCTTTAACATCATTAATTTCTTTGAAAAAGTAACTGAACCAATAGATCATGGTTATGCAGGGCAAAGAGTATATCTAGACCTTTGGCACTATTCTCCCTGCAGGCATTATTGAAAAACTTGTAAACTGAATATAAGTATGTATATTGTGCAATGGATAACTAACAGAACCCATGTGGTTATAGCAGCAAGTGCTACTTCTGAAAGCAAAAAGGTTACCAATGGTATACTACAATACTCAGTTTTGGACCTTCTCCTATTTGGCATATATTTGTAGACCTTTGGACAAGTACTTCTGGCCTATGATTAATTAAGTTTCCTGATGACTTTAAATTGGGTGTTATTATCTTCATCTGACTACAGCTTAGACCATGTTAAATTAATGCAAGGACAATGGGATCAAATTAAGTGAAAAAAAAGTAACAGCTCATTCTGGTAAGCAAAATAGTTTCACTTGCATGTATCCAATCAGACACTTTTGTAAGGGATCTGAGTACACCTGTTAGCAATTCCTTATCATTTGACCATCATGTCTCCACAGTAGTTTGGAAAGCCCAGCTAATTTCCAAATGCATCTCCTTTACTCATATCCTATCAGCCCCAATACTGAATAAAATGTACCTTTTGGCATATATTTATCTAAAGTTATCACACAACTTAAAATACCTCAAAGTTTCGTAACTAAGAAGATCATTGGCCTCAAAATTCTTACTAAACAGGAGAGACTGACAGCCCTTTCTCCATACTCAGACTTATAGACTCCTCCATGAAGATCTATGTCTAGCCTTTAGTGCAACAAAAGGTCAAATCCTATTTGATCACCTTTCCCTTTGCAGGACTAATGGTACATCAAATACACGGTTCAAGGAACTAAACCTTCATCATCAGATAAATAAGACATGTTGGAATGATGGATTCATATCCTAATGTATCCCTCACTTCTTTTTTTTTTAAACAGCTTTATTGAAAACATTAATATAATGAACAGATATTTTGAAAAAAAATTGAATAAGTTGAATTTTTAAAGTACAATATTTAAAAAAGAAAATATTAATACAATGACTATAATAGTACAGAAAACTATATACAATTATGTTCCCTATATATCAAACAACAAGATCAATTAAGTTAATTTTGGCAGAAGAAAAATAGAAACAAAGAATAAAAGATTAAAAAAGAACGATTACTGCAGTAATCATTTATCCAGTTCTTTAACTAATAATTCATGTACATTTTTCCATTTGTAATATAATTTTGTATTCCTTGTAGATTTAGATTTGATAGTTAACATTTCTAACTTAGATATTTCCAAGAGAAGACCTTTAAACTCTTTAAATGAGGGAGCTGATGAGGAATTCCAGTTTCTTCTAATTGTTTTCCTGGCAATTGACAGTATAGACCAGAGCAAACAAAATTTGTTTTTTATTTATACAGTCTGGAACAGGCGTATTGAATAATACAAGTGACTTTGTAAGCATAAAACTGTCTGTAAAAAATGCCTGTAAAAAAGTGTTAACTTCTTTTTAAAATTTCTTTAATAGTACACAGTCATAAAATATATGGTTCCAATCAACGTTTGTTACTGCTTTACATCTCCAGCAAACAATATCTTGTTTAGTTATCTTACTCATTTTCTGAGGTGTGATGAAAGATTTATTAAAAATCTCCATGCGAAGAGTCTCCATTTAATGGAGGAAGTGGTTTTGCTGGCTGACTGAAGGAAATTAGACCCACATCATGTCATTTTCTGAGGGAATAAAACTATTGATTACTGCAAATTAATTCCAATAGTTATCTGAATATACATCTAGATCTTTTTTAATTGCTCTATAAATATATGATATACTATTTTTAACTGGTAAAGTATTATAAGTATATAAAATCAAATATTGAATAAGTTTGAGTATTGAATTCTTAGCATTTGAGGGAATTAAATTTAGCTTATCTAGAATATATTTTTTAAACTCTTGCAAATCTGATCAAAATAAAGTGTTAAGGTTATACTCATCTATACAAGCATTAATAGATTTTGTCTCATTTTTATTTACCATTTGATGCCAAAATATTGTTTTGTTTAAATAGCAACATTTTAGAATGATCTGCAGAGAGAATTATCCCTTGTGTATAGGCAATAGAAAAGATGAGGGACAACCAATTCTCAAAGATTCTAAAACCTAAATATATAGTTTTTAACTGCCTTTAGAATTAAAATTACATAAGTAGATTTAAACATTTGAGTGGAATAATTGAATAAGTACTCTCTCAAATTCCATATAACTGAATTATTTATTAACTGTGATAGATGATTATTATCTTTATTTTTGGTATTTTGGGATACATTTAACATAATTTCTTTCCATTTTGCAAAATACTCTCCATCTATAAGATAAACAATTGTATTAATAATTGATGAAATTGAATAAAGTTCTAGATTTGGTAAAGATATACCTCCATTTTCCCAGCTATACATATGATAGGACAATGCAATTCTAGGCTTTATCAGAAGCCACAAAAAGTGTTTAATCAGTGTGTTATTTTTTTTTTAATATAAGAGCCTGTAGGGGGAATAGAAATAGATTGTATTATATATAAGATATTTGGAAGCAAGATCATCTTTATAACGGAAAGTTTTTCATCTGTTGTAAAAAGAATCTTGTTCCACTTACTTATTAGAGTCTCTATGATTTTTATACTTTTACTATAATTTAGGTGTAACATGTCTTTAATATTAGTTGCTATAATTATACCTAAATATGTTATTTGTTGAGATTGAGGTATATATTTTTATATTGGGCTTGTATATTATAACTTTTGGAACCAATTAGGGTAATCTGTGTTTTAGAGTTATTAAAATTAAGACCAGAACTTTTTTGAAATATATCCATATTTTTAAACAACATTTGAATTTTTGATGTTTCATTAAAATTTAATCTATATCCTTGTACACTATTGCTACTATGGAACCCTTGTTAAGTTATCCCAAGGTTCCATAATTAACGTGAATAAAAGTGGAGACAGAGGGCAACCCTGTCTGGTTCCTTTTACAATGGGTATGTTTTGGGATATATTTGTGCCTATTTTTATGTAGACTTGACTTTCATTATATAATTGAGTTATGAGATTAATAAAGCTATTAGAAAAGTTTAAGTCTTTCAGTAAGATAAAAAGATAGTCCCAATTAACTGAGTCAAAGGCATAGTTAATATCTAAACTAACAAGAGTCAAATTATTCTTTAAGGCTTTTACTGATTCAGTTAAAGTTATTGTTCTTTTGATGTTATCATAAGAAGTTCTATTAATTATAAAACCTGTTTGATCCATATCTACCAGGGATGGTAAAAAAGATTTGAGTCTATCAGTATAAATAGACATGAACATTTTAAAATCTGTGTTTAATAATGAAATGGGCCTATATGAAGCACATTTTACAGGATTTTTAATCAGACTTTAGTATGGGAGAAATAAATGTGTACTTCCAAGACTGGGTATAATGTTATTATTTTGAGCTATATTGAATACTGTATGTAGCAGAGTTGATGCTTTAGCAGGCAAAAACCTTGTAAATTTCAGAAATTATACCATTGTTATCAGGAGCTTTATTTTGCTTAAGTTTAGTTATTTGATCTTTTACTTTTTTAAAAGATATTTGATTAATCTGTTCATTTTATTTGTGTTTCTGATAATCTGTTCTTTATATTATTATTTATAAAAGATTGAATATCATTTTTACTATTAAGCATATCATTGGTTCGTTTAATTTAAAAAAATTCTCTAAACTCACTTAATATATTTGATAAGTCAGATACCATTTTTTTGTTGGAGAATATATTTCTTTAATATGGTTAAGTTTATTTAATCTTTTAGTCTTGTTAGCTAGTATATTCATAGATGTAGGATTTATAGAAAAAGTTATAAGTTTATATTTTTCAAGATTTATCATGACTTTATGGTTTAAAATGTTCATATATTTATCATTTAAAGTATTTATTTCATTCATTCTATATTTCTTATCTGGGTTTTTTGAAGCATCAAGTCTTAAAGCATCTAACTTTGTTTGTATATCTTGAAGATCTTTATCCCACAAAATTATTTTCTTTTTATATCAATCAATGGTTTTACCATATAGGTAAGCTTTTAGAGCATCCCAAATGTATACTTCAGAAGTTCTCTGTGTACTATTAAGTTCAATAGAATTTTGTACTTCTGTAGTAAAGACATCAATAAAATCTTTCAGTTTAATTATGTAGGCTGGTATCCTTTTAATAAATGTGGAGTTAAAATCAAATGCTATGGAATTATATGGTCTGAAAGGGGACATGAAATCACTTTTCAGTTTGATAAGAAATCAATTAAGTTATTGGAAATTAATACCCTATCTATTCTTGAACATGAATTGTGTCTATGTGAGTAAAATGTATAGAACAGAGACTTAGCATTGGTAAAGTTATTAATATCTTTCATCATGTATGAATCTGAAATTTCATTCAATAATTTAGCTATAGTTGGAATTTTCCTTTTACCACTGGTACTAGAGTCTTTTATGTCAGAAATACAATTAAAATCCCTAGCTAGAATAATACTACCCTTAGAAAACTGAACTATATGTTCTATATGTTGTTTCACTGTTGTAGGTCCAATGCAGGAATCCAATACATATTTACTAATGTCAACATTTTCTTATTAAATTCTATAATAACTGAAGATAACATACCTTTGTTATCTTTATGTCAATTATTTCAGGCATAGGTAATGTATTTTCCATAGTATGGCCACCCCTCTTTTTTGTGTATGTTCTGAGCTAATCAAAAGTTTGTAAGATTTGGATTCCAATTTTGTGACATCTTCAGTTAGTAAATGAGTTTCTTGGAGAAATATTAATTGAGAAGTATACAATTTAAGATATTTCTTTAAAGATCTTCTCTTACTAGGATTATTTAATCCATTGATGTTTAATTATATACACTTTATTGATGTCATGAAACGTTAATGTTCTGAGTATCTGTTGTTGAATAACTCTCCTTTTTTCCCATATTTTATAAGTTAATAGAAATCAACTATTAGGAATACAATTATAATTTACACATGAAATATATAAAACCTTTATCCAATGAAATATGTTTATATCAAACTGAATTGTGTAAGACCTGGTGAACATCATAATAACTATTAACAGAACCTTATAACATTTCCTAATAATATAGACTCTTTCAACCCCCCCGGAGTTAAAAACTCCTAATTTGAGTGACATCTATCACCCAAATTGACCATCAAGCTAGTAACAACACTCATCTCTTCTCCATCTAAATATATATGTTGTTGCATAATTTAACAATATAAAGTAGTATATGTGATAAAAAACAACAAAAAAATTATGAATTAAAATACACCCATTAGAATTGTATGCAGTAATTCAAGAAACAAATTAAAGTATGTCAGATGTAACGGTTTCATTTTAACTTTTGTCAAATTGAATTCAAAATATCATAAAGACCAATCATATATTTTATAAATAAAACAAAAGTCATAACTAATTCATATGTAATGAACTGTTATAATGATCAATAAGTAGACTAATCCCGTCTCTTTATTTATTGTACCAATAGCTAATAACACTATTTCCCCATCTTCATCTATCTGAAAACAAGAGCATAAAAAAATTACATTTTAGTTTCCCACTGTAGTATGAGATTCCAATAAAAGTGCTCAGTATTTTCTAATAAGGAATGTATTCCCTTTCTTTCCTTTAAGACCTTTACTAATCTGAAACAGCTTCTAGATTTGTCAAAATATATCAACATATTAGTTATTATGGCAAGCATCTGCATCTGAGACTATACTGTGTGCAGTAAGCTATATTCATACAGAATATATTATGTTTTAATCATTATTTATCTTCAATCTGTACTAGAATTATTCTCATTTCTGAATTTTATATCTTGTAGAAGAATATTAAATTCTGCTTAGGTCTCATGTAAAGATTTATATATATTTTTGTAAATACTATAATGATGCTGTTATATATGCTATATGTTTGTTATACCAATCAAAGGAAGCTTAACATAAATAAAATGGAACTATAAATACAAGTGTAAAAACATAAGGGTATAAATGTTTCAAAAGTGCTCTGTTTATAAACACTCGCAAATGCTTTAATATAACAGTTATACAGGTTACTTAGCTGCAATTCTTTCATTCGACCTGCAGATGGCATTAGAGACTGTCTATTCAAGCTACTATCTAGCTCTGTGAAGCTTCTCAGCGTAGAGTTCAGTCTGTAAACATCTCCATGGAAACAACACTTTTTTCTTGCTTTCAGTTGAGGCAGTCGTAGTATAATCAGGTACTAGAATTGTTCAGCAGTTCAGGTGCATGAGATTAAGAAGGGGAAACATTTGCAGCTATTTTCTTTTTTTTTTTCCTTTTTTTTTTTGAAAGCTGTTGATTACCTCGTGGCAGGACCAGGAAACATAAAAGCGGACAGAACAAAAAGGCAATAGGAGGGAGAAAGCCAATACAAAATAGAGCAAAACCAACAAACTGCATCTCTCAAACCCAGCAAACCACTAGACCACCACGAACACATTAATCCACACTAAACCCTGCATTTTAATGATGTTGCCATATATGCTTGTTATACCAATTAATAGAAATTGTACATAAATATAATATAATTATGAAGACAATTTTATATAAATTGTAAGTGTTTAAATGTGTCAAAAGTGATTTTTTTTAAAATATTCACAAATGTTTAAATATAGCAGTCATATTATACAGGTTATTTAGCTGCAGTTTTTTATTTGACCTATAGATGGCATTAGAGACCATCTATTCTAGCTATTATCCAGCTTTGCGAAGCTTCTCAGCACAGGGTTCAGTCTGTAAATGTTTCCATGGAAACAACACTATTTTCCTGCTCTCAATTGTAGCAGCCACAGCACGAGCACAAACCAAGGCTATTCAGCAGTTCAGATGCATGAGATTAAGGCGGGAAAACATTTACAGTTTTTCTCTAAGAAAGCTATTGATTACCTCATGGCAGGACCTCGGTCCCAAAAACGAGCAGTAAGAAAGGCAAAAGGGAGGAAGACAGGCAATATAAAACATTAAAAAAACAACCAGCTCCATCTCCCAAATCAAGCAAACCACTAGACCACCAAGAACATATCAATCCATACAAAATCCTCCACAACCAACAGCAAAGTGGAAAAAAGAAAAAAAAATAAAGAAATTAAAGCCTCTCCATAGATATTCACATTTTTAAAGATAAATATCTAATGAATTACTCAAAACATATTAGGTCGCTGAAAGGGACAAAACATGAACTTTTCATATGTCTATTACCACACATAGCACCACTTTACAGCAGCAGAGTAGGGGATGAGAAACATAATTACTAAAGCAACATTATGGCAACAATATCAATGAAGAGTCTCTCATCACAGAGAGACAGGGAAATAAAATGGCAAACAATTAAAAACAAATGAAATAGTTTCTATTGTAACAAAGACCCACATTTTCTCATCTATAAGTCTCTGTATCTACCATAGTTCCCAAAATACATAAATTTCAATACCCAAACATACAGAGCATTAATTATAATAGACAGCAACTAATATTAAAAGATAAATAAATAAATGAATAAATAGCCTTTACTTGCTATAGAAATTGAGCTAGAATAAACTAGACTTAATAATAACAAGCTATAAAATACCATTAAAACAACTATGTACCATAAAAAGAAATTTAAACTACAAAGACTCATCCATTTAACCATTTTCTCTTCCCCAGCTTCTGGATTAGTTATTAAGACTTGGGCAAATGAAAGCCATTGTAAAATAGCTTAATTAATCACTTATTCTTGAGCTTCTTTTTATGTTCAGAGATTTTCCAGGAACTGTTATCAGCATTTATTTTAATGCTGGCATTTGCCCACTCCATATCCTCTATTTTATCAATCAGTTTTCTTGTTTTGAGAAAGATAATGGCAGAGTCTATGTCATCAAATATTTTTGGACCATCTTGAAGAAATATTTTTAATCTGGCAGGAAATAATAGGTGTGTCTTTATTTGGGCTTTCTTTAGTTCTTTTAGCATTGGCAAAAAAAGCTTTCTTTTGACAATTACAGAATACGACTAATCATTATCAAAGTGTATGACATTTTCTTTATATTTAATAAGAGATTTAGCCCAAGCAGTCTTTAACACTATCTCCTTGTCATGAGAAGATAAAAACTTCACTATAACAGATTTAGTAGAATTGTATTTACCTTTTTTGTAGTAGCCAAGGACCTGTGTGCTCTTTCTATCCCACATGAGAGAGCTTCAGGAAGCTGTAGTACATCAGGGAGCCAGGAAGTTAAGAATGTTTCCATATTGCCTTCTTCAACAATATCAGGCAAACGAAAAAGTCTGATATTATTTCTTCTTAATCTATTCTCTAGATCATCAATTTTGTTTGTAAAAGAGTATTTTGTTTTAAGAGAAAGTCTATATTATGCTCACCTTCTTGAATTTTAGTGTCCATATCATTTAGAGAAGTCTCTATACCAGTAATCTGTCTTTTTTGCTGCTTGAGGTCTTTTTGTAACATTTTCATTTGTTGGGAACATTTTTCTTTGAAGTTATCTAGTTTTACACCCATTCTATCAATTTTTGCTGCCAGTTCTTGAATATTAGATAATAGTGACTGAAGTTCCTTCTTAATAGTTGTTTCTTGAAGTGTAGATTTGGAGTAGCTCATTCTGTAGTCTGGACTCCAGATATTTTCTCTAGTACTTTTTGACCGGAAAAAAATAAAAAAAATGCCAAAATTTTATATATTATTCAAAAGAATGATTAGTAGATTCCAAATATGTAAAAAAAAAACAAAATTAGGATAGATAAATTAAAAAAATCCTCTCTAATATTCTGTAAAAACAGAGCAGAGAGAAAGTGCTGTTACTCAGTGCTCATCTTGACCATGCTTCGTTCAGTCCTATCCCTCACTTCTTGAGCAAACTTTGACTACATGTAAATCAGAATAGCACCCTTGCTAACTTTAAGGTAGCAAGTTCAGAGACAGCTTTATATATGACTATCATATGGTTTATATTATAAGTACATTGAAGAGGGATGAGCAGTGTCACAAAACTATGTATATGGCTGGGAGCTTCTAATAAAGCTATTTTGGTATTGTTGAAGACTAGTTGTGACACATAGGATTCTGAATGAGGAGGAATGGTTTGATAATGTGGCAAGCACTTATACTGCATATATACAAGAGCAGAGCCATTGATTTGATAGGTGAAGTTTTAGCTGCATTTTAAACGAGTTTGAATTCTGAATGGACTTCAGTGGTAGTGGGATGTGGTTTCATAGTTTAGCTACACCATTTGAATATAGAGTCATCTGCAGTATGAGATGACTTGGTTATCGTGATTAGTGATTTTTTTCCCCTAGAACATATATTTCTGTTAGGGAGGAGTATTGTATTAAGCTGATAAGGGCTCAGCAATTTTCTGGCTTATAGATAAGTTTGTGTTAGCTGAGAGAGCTTGGTGATGTAATTCTAATCAGCTTAATTCACTGAAAACTAGGGAATAATGTGGTCTATTGTGATAGTTTTATAAACGTTCTTGGGGCAAAAATCTTGCATACAAATGAGGTTGTCAGCAATACAAAAACTACATCCTTCACATACACCAGTCACCACATGCACATATTGTCTTTTGCTGAGGCACAAAAAAAGAAACCTGGCCAAATATCAATGACCTCCAAAGATACCTAACAGCTTGCATAAGCCTACACTCAACTGTCCACCAGAAGAAAAGTCGATAAGGAAAGCATATACTTTACCTAATATTCGTGTCAATGAGGACTCCAATGTGCAACACACAGATGCCACATTCAACATATTTGACAAGGAGAAGATAATAGTTTCTTGCCTATCTGGAGGCATTATCTGCAATATCACATGCAAACTCTAGTCGTTACACTTTAAGTGCCAATATGTTTTTATCATACTCCATGTGGTTGTAAATGAACTGTGCTGTACCTACTGAACTATATGAAATGAGACATAATGTATCTCTAGGAAGATGTGTCACAGATAGGTACAAGCCTTGCACTGAGCAGCACTGTGCCTTCACCAAGGATGATGCTGCAGTATGAACAAAAATGATTGATTTGAATAGTTGGTGTAGTTTCTGGTATCACTCTAGGGGGATCCAATATCTATCAGCTTGGAAGGACATGCCCAACAGCTGTTCACCTCAGCTTTTGGATATTATCTAAAACTTTATCCACCCCCTTAGAACCTTTTTTAGGCAATGACAAAAGACGAAACTACAAACATAGTGAAAAAGTTTCCAAGCAACATTAAGGTGTTACTGCCCAATGCTAAGAGCCTAAGCAAAAAGTCCCACACCATTCAAACCTCTTGACTCTGGAGAATGTGGACATCTGTGCTGTGACTGAGATTTGGTCTAAAGCTGTAGAAAGTACTCTGGACATTCAAGGATACATAGTATTTCACACATTTATACCAAAAACAGCACAGACTAGGGTCAAAGGTGAAGATGTCTCAATCTACGTTGGCAAACATACCTCCATCTTGCTTAAACAGGATGATATTGTGGAGCTCATTCACTTGTAAGTCAGCATCAATAAGGTCTCTCAACATATCATGACTCACTACACATCACCATCTGTGCCCCAGAGTCTCACGACTTTTAACTAAACCTACTAGAGGAGCTCACCACCCAATGAAACACTCTATACATGGGTGACTTAACTACCTCTCTATAGATTGGGAAACTTACACTGCCTCAAATTCAAAGTCACAATGCTTCCTGGACTTTATTAACATAAGCTTCCTGACAGTGCATGTTTTAACCAGAGGATCAGTCATATTGAATCTAGTACTCACCAACATGGGAGAGTGTTGCAACATCCACCCTGCATTTCACACCCTCACTAGTGAGGTCAGATCACAAAGCTGTCTCCCTTGAAGGAAAGATAAACCCAGAAAACCCATCTAAACTGGTAACAGTTAGGAACTATTCTAAGGCAAACTACATCCATTGAAGTGATTATTTGTCAAAATTCATGGCTCACCCTACCTCTGAGACCATAGCTCCCTATGTAAAATCATTCACATAGTCCATATACAAATCTGAATGGCTACATAGAAGCTGCCTTATCAACCAGAAATAAACATGAAACAACCACTAAAAACAAACTTTACTGGTGGAATCCTCACCTCAACAGGGTATATAATAAAAAAGAAAATCCATGGTCAAAACCAGGAAGAGCAACTCCCTTAAAGACAAGTGTTCTCTTATTCAACTAAACAAGAAACTAAGAGGTCTAAGTAAATCCAATAAGGCCAAATAGGAAGTCAGGATACCCTTGCAGGCTATGGCCAATCACACAAGGCCATCTTCAGCTATGTACACAGCCATAAAGGTAACACATAACGGTCTGCTGAAATGGTGGTTAAAGATATCACCTTCACTGATCAGGGTGACATAGCAAATCTACTGCCTGATAAAATCAGCTCAAGCTGCACTCCTACTACCCCCTCAAGCTTCAGCAGGTAAAATCCTCTCCAAAATACTACCCTTAACTATTAGCAGAGACCATGTGGGGGCAGCATTCGCTAAAGCCAAAAACACTGCCTCAGTAGATACAGACAACATTACTGGTTGCAGTTGAAAACACAACCTATCAGGACCTCTTCAGACAGTCTTCAACTACAACCTTGAAACAGGGTACATTCCAAGTGAAGGGAAGACTACAACAATCATTCCCGTACACAAGGTTGGACCTTCAAATGGCTCAGGGAATTAACAGACCCATCAGTCTAACAAGCCTAATATGCAAACCATGGAACCAATTAACAGAAAATATAAACAAGGATGCAGAACAGAGTGTATGTGCAGTATCTTTAAGAAGCATTTCAAGGACTAAATATGCATATAAATAGCAAGTACATACTAGTTTCTGTGCTATTTTGAGAGTGCAGCCAAAGAGCGAGCATGTATGAATGAAATAGCTAGTTTGTATATGTTTAAGTTAAATTCATTAAGCCTCAGTCCTGATGTGTTTGTACATAATAAAGCTGCTTGAACAGAACCCACAAGGATTCGTCTATTACATCCTGATTAGGCAAGTGACATGGTCTCAGAACCAGGATTCAAGAGACTGGTTTACAGAGCTATGAGGTGCAGAGTTAACAGTGTAGGTAAACTAAGAGAAATGACCATTAAAAAGAGTCAGAAAAGAACCAAAGGTAATGAAAACTTGCATGAACAGTTTATTTTATAAAAAAGATAAAACAGAGCATTACAAGGGCACAAACCATACAAGTGAGAGGCACAACATTTTTTTTTAATTAAATGAAATGTTTAAAATTAAGATATTTGATAAAATGCTTATCAAAAAGCACATAAAGGGGTTTGGAATTTCCTCAGAATTGCAAAACTAGCATGTTTAAGGCAAAACGGGCATGTTTAGAGTAAAACAAGCACAAGAAAAGTACAATGGGCTTAAAAAGAGATTAAATGAGCAAAACGAATATAATAATGGCAAAGGGGGCACATTAAGCATAAATAAAGCAAGGCAACTGCATGTTTTTTGGCAAAGTACTGTGTTTTGGCATAACTACTACTTTGTACTGTATTCAGGGCATAACTAGTGTTATTTGAAGTATCTCAAAGTGTACAAAAGTGCTTACAGTGTGTGCTTATAACTGTGCATGTATTCCGAAGAGTTTGTGTGCAAAGTGCAACTATTACATGAAGTAAAGTCAAAGTACAGCCATTTCAAAAGTTACTTGTGCTGGGTGTGTTTATTTACAAAGTGCCACCATTACAGAGTATTTCTTGCACTGTAAAGAATTATCTAGCAAAATACCACCATTTTGAGGAAGATTCAGTGTGCCGTGTACTGTTTATTTATTTGTCCTTTGTTAACCAGGTTAGTCCACTGGTTAACCAGTTTAGCCCATTTTCAGTGGAGACCTGAGGAGAAAAGCTCCACAAACACATGATAAAAAAGATGATGCCAAAAAATAATACACATATATCATAACAAAACCAAGTTATATTGCAAGTTTAAAAACATAAAAAGAGCAAGATAAAATGACATGCGAGTAATAACATAATGCCTTGTAGATAATCATTAAAAGTATTGACAAAGCTCCGCAAACAGAAGATAAAAAAGATGATGCCAAAAGAAATAATATTAATATATCATAACCATACCAAGTTACACTGCAAGTTTAAGAACATTAAAAAGGGAAAGATAAAGAGACATGTGAGTAGTAACATTAATGCCTTGTAGAAATCATTAAAAATATGCATTTTGTGTATGTACAACAACAAAATGATAGAGGCTGAGTTGGTGGAACAAAATAGAAGAACAGTAAGTGGAGTGCAGAGAAGAGTGAAGAATAATTGAAGCGACAGAGAATAGCAAAGAATGGCAGTTGTGTGAGTTATAGCGAGTAGAGTGGAAGGAGAGGTAGTAAAGAAAGATAGAGTGGAGAGAAGGAAATGAGGAAGAAAGAGTTGGGGTGGCCAGGGAAATAAGAAGTAAAATAGGGTGGAAAAGCTGGGAGAAATTTTAGGTTTTAAGAGTGCTCAGTGGTGTAGCTGCAGATCCCCAGGATTGTAAGTATATATAATGTATGAAGGGAATAGTGCTGGTGTGGTAGTGAGAGATTAGGTGGGGTGGTGGCAGCTGCAGAAGGGAGAGTTGTCTAGGTAATTTTTTTCAGTTCTTTTTTTGAAAAGGAGTGAAGATTGGATATGTCATATGGGAGTTTGCTCCGGATTTGAGATATGGAGCATTTATAAACTAGCCTGCCTATTTATTTGCAAAGTGCAATTACTTTGAAATTCTTACTCTGAGCTTCTTCCACCCAGTTCATTCACACAGTGCAGTTATTTAAATCCTTCTTACACTTATAAGGGGTGATTTTTGCAGTACAGTGATTTCAGAAGTATTACAGTGCCTGAGAGACTTATTTCACAAAGTTCAGTTATTCAGAAGCTTGTTTTGCTATTGGGCAAAGTTAATAATAGTGGCATATATTTCTGGCATATGTATAAGTGTGTTTGTGTGTGTGTCCATGCATATCTGCAAAACTCTTCACTGGTATGTGTTAATAATTGCAGATGGATTTCGAAAGCCCTCGCCACTTGTATTTGATCAGAATATTAAACAGTCAAATAGTCCTCTGGCAATTAACTATACTAGTAAAAGTAAACAAAACAGCAAAAGGAAAACAAAACTCATATAGAAACACAGCTGAGAAATTCAAATGGCAATTAATATCAAACTTCAAAGGTTTTAATAAAGTAAGTGCTTTCACAATCGGGACCTTTCCTTCATCAGACATCTGTTTGATTAAAATATTGCAGAGAATTGAAGAATATTTGAGCAAGAGTACAATATTTTTATACAAGCAGCTTATTCTGGCAAAGATGCATGCACAAGGGCATTCATTTTGTTAAACCTAGCTGGGTCAGAGGCCATTGAAAGCGAGTGTTCATTTGTGTATGCATCAGCAGTGTATAAGGGAGAAGATGAAAATTGCTATATTGTTGTACAGGCTGAACCAAAGGAAGACATCAAGTGTTTGCAGCACAAATTCAGAGAAATGTGTAACGCCCAGACAAATATTACATTAGAAAGGCATTTGTTTTACACAAGAGATCAGAAACCAGGGGAAACTTTTGCAGCATAATTACTGACCTGAGGAACAAAGCTAAATTGTGTCAGTTTGGTGACTTAAAAGATGAGTTAATAAAGGACAGGTTTGTGTGTGGTATTAATAGTGCTGCCGTGATAAAGATTTTGCTTCATGTCCGTGATTTAATGCTGAGTAAAGCTATTGAGATTTGTCAAATCCATGAAGTTACAGAAAGGCACAGAAGTATGCTTGTGAGTGATAACAGCATGGCTTCAGCAGGCTCCAGAGCAAATGTAGACAGCATGCAACACATGGCAAGCAAAAGTAGGCCTAAGCACACTGCAGTTACAGCCCTTGCAAATTCTCCTATGAAACCACACAGTTTTTCAGCAAGTTCTAAGAAAGGAGCATGCTCACTGCAGTACAAGCATGAATCAGCAAAACCCAAATCCAGGTTTATTGTTAACTGTCACAATTGTGGTACCAGTCATGAGTCTAAAAGAGAGAAATGCTTAGTATTTGGTCAGCAATGCCAAAAGTGTAAAAAATGGAACTATTTTCAAACGTTTTGCAAATCAAGTAAACCTCACACAGTTACAAAGAAGGTCACTCAAAAAGCAAGTTGATCATATACAGAGCTGCAATTCAATTCTACTTTCTATGTAGATGTTGTATCAGTAATTGGTAAAAAGGTTGTTGGAGTGAATTTGTTGGCAAAGACCAAAGTGTTTTCTACTATCCAGATCAATGGAAAGTTACTCAAAAAAAGGAAGATGATCATATAGAGAGCTTCAGTTCTACTTTCTATGTAGATGTTGTATCAGTAATTGATGAAATGGTTGATTCAGTGAATTTGATGGCAAAGAATAAAATATTTTGTACTATCCAGATCAATGGTATATTCATCGAGCTCAAAGTAGACACTGGTTAAAAGTGTAACATTATGTCAGCAGACACATTTGCCAAGGTGAGAAATAATGAACAACTCAATGCGGCTTGTAGTGCAAAACTTGTTGCTTATGGTTGCTTATGTTGCTTATATGCTTTAGTCTCTAAAGTCCAGGTCAACATGAAGGGACTCTGGCTGACAAAGTTTGTAGACAATTTAAAGTTGGGAGCTATTATTAACTCCCCAAGTGATGTTGACATCCTATAGAAAGGCCTGAGACTAACGACTGGTGTCAGAACCATGGGCTTAAGCGCAATGCCAAAAAATGTGTCATCATCCCCTTTAGGAAAAACTTGGCTCCCATGAATTACCACATCAATGGTAGTCCACTGAACACAGAAAGCATTATAAGAGATCTGGGAACACAGTTTGACAGCAACTTCTCTTTTGACTACCACATTGCCACTGTGGTTAGAAAGTCCTGCTATGTGGCACTTCTCATTACTAAGGGTTTTGCATCCAGGAAGAAAGAGGTCATTGTCTCCCTCTACTCTTCCCTCATTAGGCCAATCATTCAGTACAATGCCCCATTTGGCATGTACCTCACTAAACACCTGCAACAACTTGAGAGGCTGCAAAAGTACCTCACAAAGAGGATCCTAGGCCTTAAACATTTGCCCTATATGGACAGACTTAAAAAACTCCAACTATTCTCTGTCTCATATTGCCTACTTACAAAGCCATGTCTTAACCAGTAGTGCAGCTCTGTTAGAAATGCTACATCTAAAGAAATCCCAATGCCTCCACACCACATGCTCTAGAGACTTCAGCTTCATTACCGCAATCAACCAAACATGCTGGAGGGACAGGTTCATAACCCAGAGACTGCCCATGCTATGGAATAGACTTCCCATACATGTCAAGTAGAACACCTCACTGGGCCTCTTCAAGGGAAATCTTGATGAGTGGATAGGAAATAGAAAATTGACCCCAGTGATCACTCAAGGGGCTTTACTCGACAGAGGTACTGGGAACTAAGGTCAGGTTGCATGATGCCAGGGTAACCCTATGGGCTAGGCTTGTAAAGCCTCCAAGGCCATTATCCTAGTACACACCTATGAACCTATGAAGATGAAGAAATTCAAACCGAAGGCTCAGTGCTCTCATGTTATTTGTCCAGGAACTGTTACAGCTTGTTATTCCATATAGTTCAAAGACCTGTGGAGTCATTATTGGGCCTCAGAGACAGTTTGAGAATGAATCTGCTTTCTTTTCCCAAAGAAGTATATCATATAAGCATATAAGTTCCAATTTTTCTGAAGCAATTTTCTCAAAGTATGCTGATGTTTTCGATGACAAGTTGGGCAAACTTCCAGTTGTGTGTTCTATGAAGTTAGACCTAGAGGTCAGTCTAATAGTCAGACCAGCAAAAAAAGTTCCAATAGCTATGCAAGATACAGTCAAAAACTCAGTTGGATAAAATGGTGCAGCAAGGTGTAATTTGTCCAGTTACAGAACCGACTGAATGGGTGTCGTCTATGTTAGCAGCCCACAAAAAAGGCTCAGATGAAATCAGAATATGTATTGACCCAAGAGATTTGAACAAAGCATTAAAGAGACTGCATCATCCAATGCATACAGTTGAGGAAGTTGCAGCCCTAATGTAGAATGCCACTGATTTTTCTGTCTTGGATGCAAAAAGTTCATTTTTGCAAGTGATGCTTGATCACAAATCCTCATTACTGACTACTTTCAGTACCCTGTTTGGCAGATATAGATTCTTAAGGATGCCATTTGGAAATTAATTCTGCAAGTGAAGTCTTCCAGAGTGCAATGGAACAATTTTTTCAGGTTATCCTTGTTCCATAATAACAGATGATTTATTGGTTAGAGGCAATGGTGAATCAAAGCATGACAGAAACCTTAAGAGAGTTCCAGACATACCACATGAGTGAACTTAAAGCTCAGTCCTCTAAAGTGCAAATTCAGACTACCAGAACTTATGTATGTAGGTCATTTATTTACAAGCACTGGTTTGAGACCAGACCCTTATAAGCAAGCAACTATTCTTGAGAGGTCAACACCAGCTAATGTTCAAGCTCTACAACATTTTCTTGGCATGGTCAACTATTTAGGGAAGTTTATACCAGACCTCAGTGAATTGATAGCACCTTTAAGGGAGATGACATGCAAAATGTTACATGGTCTTGGTTGGAACAGCAACAGAAAGCATTTGAAGACCTTAAGCTGAAAATTGCCACCCACCTACATTAAGATACTATGATGTCAATAAATCAGTCACTCTTCCTGTGATGCTTCAAAATTTGGTTTTGGCACAGTTATTCTTCAAGAAGGCAGACCAGTAACCTATACATCTACAACCATTACCTAAACTGAAATGCAATATGCTCAAATTGAGAAAGAACTTTTGGTAATAGTATTTGCATGTTCAAAGATTCATGATTATATCTATGGTTGAGCTATTCAGACTGAAACTGATCACCAACCTCTTGTTACTATTCTAAAGAAGCCTATGCATTCAGCTTCAGTGAGATTACACAGAATGATGTTCAAATTGCAAAATTACAACTTCAGAATGGTCTATACAAAAGGCAGACTTCTTTATCTGGCTCATACCTTATCCAGATAACCCAGAAGTACAACAGAACAGCTTGACACAGAGAATTTTGACTTTGATGTAATGGAACTGCATCATTTTTCTACCATGAGACTTGATGAGGTGAGAGGTCACATAAAGACTGATCCAATTTTGCAAATGCTCAACCACTATTTTAATGTTGGATGGCCATCAAAGCAATCTAGTGTACCACCTGAAGTGCAAACTTATTTTCCTTACAGAGATGAGATGTTTATGGAAGATGGTAATATTTTCAAAGGTCCTAAAATTGTTATTCCTGCTTCTTTACAACATGAATATATCCAGATTTTGCATCGTGGTCACCCAGGTTCCGAATCTATCAAAAGAAGGGTGAGAGAAGTAATATTTTGGCCTTCTCTTGTAAAATACATTGATAAAAGTACTTTCTTCTTGTTAAGTATACAATAGTACTAAATTGCATTTGCAAAGAGAACCACTTCAAGTAAGTCAAGTTCCTGAACTACCTTGGTCAACAGTAGCCACTGATATATTCGAGTGGAACAATCAGCATTACTTAGTATTGGTAGACTCTTATTCATATTGGTTTGAGATTGATTTACTACCTAATCTAACATCCACTGCTGTTGTCACTAAGTTGAGACATCATTTCTCAGTCCATGGTAGACCACAGAAAGTTGTTTCTGACAATGGTACTCAATTTACTAGCAGTTGTTTCAGAAATTTGCAGGAAAATGCAACTTTGTATATGTTATTGGTAGTCCCGAATATCCACAGTCAAATGGACTAGCTGAATGTGCAGTACAGAGTGTAAAGCAATTACTTGAAAGGTCAAAGCTTGACAATACCGATGTCTTTTTTTATTTACTTAATCTCATAAACATACCCCAACCAATATACTTGACTTGCCTGCTCAGAAATTTCTATCCACGCAAACCAGAATAGCACTGTCTATTAGTTACAGTTTGTTGAGGCCTAGAGCTAAAAACAACAGAAACATTAGAGCCCAATTATTCAGGAAGCATTCTTTCCAAAAGTCCAGTTATGGTAAATTGAGCAGATTTCTTCATCCATTGAAAGAAGTTGAGACAGTGAGGATACAAACGGCAAAAGGTTTCAATAGGATTGGTCAAGTAACAGCTATAAGTTATGAGCCAAGATCCTACTTCATAGAATCTGTGGTTGTGGAGTACAGGAGATATTGCAGGCATTTATTTTCTTCCTGTACCAGAATTGATATCACAGCATTGTTCTTGTGATACAGACTCTAGATCTCAGAGCAATCCAGACAATGTTCCTGTTGCAGAACATGTCTTAACTTCTACTTCCATTCCTAATGATGTTCCTGATGTCCATAAGGTTGACTATTCAGTAGAGACAGTCCTAGTTGCTAAATCAAATTCCATATTTTATGTCACACAATGTGGTCATATTTCCAGAACTAATGTGGGCATAATTATATATGTGTATCTAGTTTTGTATAATTGCATGTATTGATTGCATGTCAACTGATGTTGTCAATATTGCATGACCTATTTTTCAAAGAGGGAGGATGTAGAACAGAGTGTGTGTACTATATCTTTAAGAAGCATTTCAAGGACTCAATGTGCATATAAATAGCAAGCACGTGCTAGCTTCAGTGCCATTTTGAGAGTGCAGCCAGAGAGTGAGCATGTATGAATGTAATAGCTAGTTTGTATATATGTTTATCTAAGTTAAACTCATTAAGTCTCAATCCTGATGTGTTTGTACATAATAAAGCTGCTTGAACAGAACTCACAAAGACTCGTCTTTTACATCCTGACTAGATGAGCGGCAAATGACACTGGCAAGCTACAGACACTAGACATATCCCAATTTGTCTTTGTTAAGGATAGGTAATGCAAATGTAACCTGGTAGACATCTTTGAGAGGATGACCATGACAACTGAAGAGGGTAAAACAGTTTGTACTGCATATCTTGACCTAACCAATGCATTCAATACAATATCCCACGGAGGCATTGCTCTCTGATCTAGGCATACATCCATACATGACTCAGTGGATTGCCATCTGTCTCACAGTCAGGAGTTGTGAAACCACCTCCACCAAGAGATGGGTCATCAGTAGAGGACCTCAGGGCTGTGTGCTGGACCTGCTCCTGTTTGACATCTGCTTCTCAGAAGTCAAGGCTAATGTTCAAGACCTCTGACTCACCAAGATCACACATATCTGCAAATTGTGAGGTATTATAGATTTCCTCCTAAGGCACCAACATTGTGCAAGTGGGTTTAATGCAGACACATCACTGATGCCAAAGTCATGGTCTAAAACTCATTGGCACAATGTGCCACTAGAATGCCCTTTGAGAACCTGTCAACCCCCAGTTAATTATTCCATCAATAAAGCACATCTAAGAGTCAAATCAGTACTAAAGAATCTGGGGATAGATGAAGACAGCAATCTGGCCTTTGACTAACATGTACCTAAGGAAATAAGAAGATCATCCTATGACAACCAACTTATAGGTAAGCATATGGCATCCAGGTCCAAAAAAGTTATAGTATCACTCTGCTCAGCCCTTATATGATCTATCAGTGAATATGATGCTCCTTTGGCATGTATCAGACACTTTTAACAGTTAGAATACCCACAAACTTATTTCATCAGGAAAATTCAGGCCCTGAATACCCTGACCTATACTGATCCCATAAAGGCTCTGTTTCTTTATTCAGCCACCTACAGGCTGCCGAGAGGGTATCTTCACCTTGCTTACAGGACTTCTTCAGACCCAGCCCTGATGGATCTCTTGCACTTGTGCAAAACAAACATCACCAGAAACTCTAGATCTAGGGATCTGAACTTCACTTGTGACATAAACAGAACATGCTGCAGAGACATATGTGTGTTACACAGGATCCCTACCATATAAAGTAGCCTCCCCATCCATGCAAAACAAGAGCTCCTTCCTGACCCTCTGCAAACAAAATCTTAAACATTGAATGGGGAGTCATAAATTTAACCCCAGTCTGGACTCCATGAACCTTATGGACAGAGGCCATAAATAAGAAAGTATTATCCTAAATAACCACCCACACACAAATTCCTAGCTCTACGTATGACCCAAATTGTTTATGGCTAGACTTGTAAGGGCCATAGTGGCTGTTAGCCAGTAACAACCTATGAACCTATAATTTACTGAAGAACTCATAAAAAGAGAAAAACATGTCATGTTCAGGGCTAGTGGGGTTTCAGTTTATTGGCCTAAATTCCTTGTCAAGGAATTTGAAGATTAAAAAGTCAGGGCCATTCAGAAGTGATGTAGTTATGTAGCTGTAACACTTCTGTATCCTTAATGAGCAACTTGCATATCCCCATGAGTTTTTGTTAATGCAGATTTAAGTTAATACATGCAGTGACATTTATAGTTTAGCAGGTACTTTTGATGGCATGGCCTATGATGTTTTTATTTTTCTGCATGACCTTTTTTTCTTACAGCTTTACTTAAAGATGTTTGATTGCTATACAGTCATTCACACATGACAGTTCACTAAATATTTTTTCGGCAATACATGAATCACCTATTCATTCCTCTTTTATGAATGAAACTTAAATATTTCCTTATGGAACAACAAGCCTGATGCAAAAGTAAGTTCACATGCTTTCAATATCTATATATTTTTACTAAAAACAGACATTATGTGATTTATATTAACTGCATCATGCTTTTTATTTCCAAGATCAATAAATTGTCACAATTTTGGTCATTAATTTTGTTTACTCCTTTCATTGGAACAATACCATAACAAGAGCACTGTAGTGCCAGCTATTTAATTAACCTTGCCTTTGCAGCACACATTAAAATATTTATTACTTATATTTAGTCACAACCAACATCTCTTGCCCAAAAAACTTGTTTTGTTTACAAGCAATGTAGTTTTCATCATAACTAGATGGACTTCATGCACATTAATGTAAACTACTAAAACTGTAATAGTAATAGCGGATGAAGGTAATTTCCCCTTTGTTCAACATCTACAGTGTTTGTATCTTTAAGGAAAGGTTGGCACGGTTGACCCTGTATTGCACTGGCTGTGGAATTTTCAATGACTGCATTTAATGGTGTCTCAAAGGTTGAATAATACTTTCCAATTTTTTCTGAGTTTGTTCAAAGTCAGAAGTAGTATATTTGCATATAAGGTTGTGGGGAACAAAGTCTTCATGTTGGGCAGTGTAGAAGACTGTAACCAGTCCTGCAATAATAATGTGTGATATATGTCTGCACTGTCTGTTTAGATGACTTTCTGTGACATTTTGCATTTTTGCTTGTATTTGTTGTTTTCTGTTTCAGCATAGCAGGGCTCAGTGAACTGGTAAGAAATTATAGTATTATTAAGAAAGAATGGATAGTTAGCGTATACAATCAACATTGTCATTACATTTTGAGTTTAAACATCTACCCAACAATAATAGCAAAATTACTTTAAAACCTTTATCCATTTTTATCACATGTATCTTTGCAAATTAATTCTAAATCTGAAAACCTTGCACATAGTTATAATATGTTCGGGAGATTAAAAAAAATCAGTAATAGTGGCATCTTTAATTCTGATGCTTTCCTACTGCACCAACACATTTGACATAGAGATTTGATGTTCAACGTACTAATTTATAGACATCTTCTATATCCCCTTTTTCTATAGCAAATCCTGCAAGTTAACAATTACATCAGTAAAAATAAATGGAGACTTTTCTCATTCTTGTAGTATAATGATCGGGGTATGCCTACCCAGACTTACATTTTCCACAATTTTATCTAGTCTTTCTATAAATCTTTTGTTAGACTATTTGGAGACTAAATTACAAGACATAACAATATAAATTACATTATTTTACCCAGAATGTTGATAATTTTGTTCAAAATGTTTACATTATATAAACATGTCCCTTTCATTAAATAAATATTCTATACTGTTAAACATATTATGAGATATAATATTACATATTCTAAGTCATTGTGATTATATAATTATGCTTTTTTTTACTTTTGTTAGTCATAGAAATGTAAAATTTATTTAATCAAGATTTTAGTATTTGTGTCTTGTTGCCACAGGATAACTCCACTTCTAGGCCTCATTTTTCCAGTATTTCTGCTTACTTATGGTACAAGTGATTTCTGGAATTTGCAAACACGTTGATAATTGTTCTACAGTTCATAAATAAGCAACAGTCTCATTTTATGAAATCAAAATAAATAAATAAACAAATAAATACATAAATAAGCAAACACATAAATATAGAGAAGTAGAGTCCAGAATTCACTCACTCCTATCCTCATAAATGATTATCTTTCTATGGACCTGAATCTATGAAGATTTGCCAAACACAATCCTATCATATGCTGAAAAGAAAATAAATAATTAAATGCATAAATAGAATAAAATAAAGGAACAATGTGAAGCCAACTGGCAAACCTGCAATATAATGCAACAAAACATACTTATTGAAGAAAAAAAATCCTGGCAAATAAAAAGAAAAATCCAGACTAACACAGATTTTATTAGTTTAACTATAAATACATACCAAACAATCTCATATAAGCTTTAAAGTAGATTAATATAGGGCTGGATTCATGAATGGCCAAATTCCATGCAGGAACAGTATAGCCACTCCTGCACACAATATGGCCGCCATGCGATCCAGGATAAGCCCGTTTTCACATGCACGAGTGGCCCTATACTGTTCCTGCACAGAATTCCATTCAGTATGCAAATCACCTCATTTGCTTGTAAAAAACATGCAAATGAAGTGATTTTGTGATCCAGAAAGCTGAATAGGAACAGTATCAGTGCAAAAATGTGTTTGGCTAGTAGCCGAATACATTTTGGCATCTGACAAAATGGAGGGATGACAGCTCATGAAAAACATGTATTATGTATAACAGACAAGCCGATGGCCAAATATAAGGCCACTGGCATTAAAAGCAGCATAATTTTTGTAAATAAGCTAAGGGCAGTAGCGCTCAAATATGCGGGTGCCAAAAAAAAAAAAAAAAAAGAGAAAAATTGCCATTTAACAGATATATGCTTGGTGTAAAGTTATTGGAGCCCTGCGGCCCATGTTTGCTTTTAGCTAAGCAGAGCTAAGGAAGGAGGGTGTGTCTCACATTGTTGAGCACTGTTTTCTCTGCCTAAATGGGTGTGCATGCCACGCACCAGGTTTTAAACCAAAACAACAACAAAAAAAAAGAAAAACAGGAAATAGCAGCTCAGTTTACATGTGAGCACTAAGTATGAGTGGTGCACGTCGTGGATTAAACAGGAAGGCAATGGGAAGGGAAAACAGCAGTAGGAAGGCAATCAAGGAGAACTAGCATAGCTGGCAGGTGAAATGTATCAGAATCAGACAATTACACAGGCATCAGCCCAGCCCAGCACACTACTATAAACTATGCAAATCCCTTTCCCCTCTGTTTTTTCCCACAAACTCTATACCACTGGTATACACAGACAGGGAAATTTTACCTGACAAGACTAACAAAATGATAGGGGCTGCTGTCGCTCTCATACATTAATATGTGCAAGAGGCTGAGGGTGATGAGGATGTGAATGCTGATGACCATCCTACAGTAAGGAGGAGGAGAAGAGTGTACAGACCCAGGGTAACCTACCAGGGCCTACATGAGCTGGAGATAGTGGAGTGCTATAGGGTGGACAGGGACATTCTACAGCAAATTGTTGAGCTGTGCCGGCCCCATCTGACACACAGAACCAACAGAGGGGAACCCATCTTAGTGGATACCAAGGTATGTGTAGGCTTAAGAATACTAGCCACATGTATCTTCCAAAGTGCAACTGGGGATATCATGGGGATCTCACAGGCATCAGCATCCAGGGTACTCTACCAATTCCTGAATGCCATGTCAGCACATGCTGCTGAGCACATATATTTCCCCAACACCCGTGAGACATTGACCAGCAGTATGCGTCTCTTCCACGAAACAGCAGAATACCCTGAGGTGGTGGGTGCTATATACTGCACGCACATACACATCAAAGCACCACCTGGTGAGTGGAGTAGGATCTACATAAACCACAAGGGCTTCAACTCCATCAACTGCCAGGTCATGTGTGATGCCCAGGGCATTATCTTGAATGTGTGTGCTGGCAGCCCTGGAAGCTAATACAACTCCCACATCTGGCATATGACACAGCTGTACCAGTCATTTGCCAGTGGGGACACCCATATGGCCACCTAATGGGGGATGCTGGCTACACACTGGAGCCATGGTTGATGAAACCCCTCAGAAATGCACACACACCTGAACAAGAACTCCATAATGAGGCACACGCACAAACCAGAATCATAATAGAGCATGTGTTTGGGATGCTCAAGTCATGGTTCCGCTGCCTGTACATATCAGGTGGAGCCTTGCAGTACTCTCCAGCTACATGTGCACAATGTTCATAGTATGTGCTATGCTACACAATATGATCCTGCAGAAACAGCTGCAGCAGGAACGGCACAAGTCAAGGCCACAAAGCTCCCCACCATTGCCAAGGCCATCACAGGCACAAAGGGACTCAGAGGAAGAATCACTTGAGCCTGCCCATGTAGGCAGAAGGAGGAGTGCCCAGTATGCCCAGGTCTTTGCAAAGAGGCAACGCATAGCACATACACTGACACAGTAGGGACCCAGGGAATGACACCTCTCTCTGACTCGCACATACAGTAAAAGGGAAGCCAAACATGACACTACCTGTGCTTTACCATGTATAGTGAGTGTACTATGTGCATCTGACATAGTCAGTCCTCCAGCACCATCCTCAATACTGGCCCAGCCACAAGCTAAGTCACTCTTCCTATCAATTACTGAATGGAGTAGTATGTTCTGATAGTTGTATATATGGTATGGATGCAAGCATGCAAGGGAATTGGGTGGCTGAATGGGATAACAGCAGACAGCTGACAGCTATATGGGACAGCAGGAAATCCATAACAAATACTGATGTCAGCACACTAGACAGGACTAGTCAAGGTGACAAATCCCACTGCAGTACATGTGGTGGCCCAAATGTGTGTCCATAGGACACACACATGCATGTCATTGAGGCTTACATACCCACCACCAGCCTCAGCCAGCAGGACAGGTGCAGATGACCATAAAGAAAGGCTGTGCTAAGGCCTCCAATTGATGGAAATGGTGAACAGCCCCCCCAGACCTACACAGACAGACTGCAACAGGTTTTGCAGTTGTATGTTAGTTCTGAAGGGAAAGAAGTCTGAAACTGAAATGCAGGTCAATAAAACCTAAGATCTGTACTCTACTGACATGCCTCCAGTCTGCATGATAGGTCAGAATACAAAATGATGTGGAAGCCAGCAGAGTACCTTACATACCAGTACAGTCATAGCACAGTTTAAAGTTGCCAGGTGTTCCCCACCCCCACAATCCTATGTAGAAATGCAGTAAGATGTAAGTGTGAGAAGTAGTATCAGTGGAGCACAGATTACCTAAAGTGGCCCAATCTACAGGCTAAATTGTTGCATGTGTACAATATGCAGGGGTCTGTGTGTTAGGTTGTTGTGTGTTCAATATTGTCTGGAAGTGGTCAGCATGTAGGCATGGAGGGTTGTGTCTCGGTGGCCTATAGGCAGTACTGTGGTTGACATGGCCATGTTCCAACAACTGCAGTGCCAAACATAATGCTTCTCAGCAATACCCATGTTAATAATCATCCATACTCATTGTCCAGATGCCAATATCTGTCACCATCTGAAAGACAGACATGCCATGAATGTGGGCTCATACATACACACAGTACACAGGTGGAAGTACCCTAGACAGTGTGCATAAAATTTAACTGTCAGCTGCACACAACAATGGAATTGTACAGAAAGGTTAGCAGCACATTAGTTGTCTGTGTAGTATGGAATACTGATGTAGTCTAGCCAATCACTGGCAAACCACAAAAGGCACAGTTATAAAGTAATGAGAGGTGGCCTATGTCCCTGCACAAGGCAACATTAGGGGAATATCCCATGTTTATCTGTGAGTCAGCTGCAAGTAGCTTCCATATCACACATGCACTCAGCTTGCCCCACCATCTGTCACAGGTTTATCACAGGTCATATCCTTGCTGTTGGGAATGAGTACAGTATGACCCCACTTCTGTATGGGAATACCCACATAATGCAGCATGCTGAAGAGCTGTCCTTTGCAGGTGTGTCCCTAGCTGTAAGCAGCACCCTGCCTGCATCCAGACCAATGGAACAATATGGACAGGAACTCTTGCCATTAACACCTTGCACACTTACCCTGTCACCCCGGGGAATCCACTGGCTCACAGCCTGGGAATGCAGGAGTGACAGAATGCAATGGCCTGCTACAGATGGCCTGCATCACTACCAAATGGCCTACAGTTCTCTGTCAATAGCTTGTGCCTCACCCGTAGTGTCAATGTATGGTATCTCATGAGATCACAACTAACAGTCTAACATAGTCAATAGAACACAAATGCAAGGCCATGTTGACAAATCCCAGGAGCACGCCCCCTACGTCCCACTGCATGAACTGTGGACCAATCCATAAATACCACTGGGATGAAGGGTCAGCTATAGGGATACTTCTCAGATATTGCTCGCATAATGTTAGGAAGAGGATAGAATAACAGAGTGGGAGGTGTAGAAGCATGGACATTATGGATTGTGTGAAGTCTCAAACTCTGATGTGTTTCCATACTACCTCTGCCTACAAACCCAGTAATGGGTGGCTACAAACCTGCTCATAAACCAAAATGTGAAGGAGAACTGACCAGATATATGAGCCCTGCCTCTGGGTATCCTGGGTGAATCTGTACAGCTGAGAGGTATGGCCACAGCAGGATATGGTCATTCTGTTAAGTCAATATATGTACAAGAAGGGGATCCTCAGACACCATAGTACCAAGGTGTTGGACCATTTACACAGACTCATCAGCAAGAGTCTGTAGCTACCCCTCCAGAATGGCAGGAGTGTGCAGGAATGTGTAGGCTGTGGACCACAATACTGGACTCAGCTTCATTCATCTTGTATTTCACAGTAAATAACTGTGAGCAAATAATTATATCTGTCAGTAGCTGATGACATAATACATCACAGTATAAAACAGTACATATGTCCGAATATCTCTGCTAACTCCAACCATGTAACACAAGCAGCACAGACAGCAATAGTTACAGTATCTCCCTATCTGTTGCCCATTGTGACTCCATATTGTCAACCTATCTAAAGATACAGGTTGCTAGCTGTATGTGTAGAACACCAAACCCTGGACTGGTGTACAACCTCATCTGGAATGGATTCACACACTCAATGCAGAAGGTCATACTGGGCATGCTCCTACACTTAGAGAAATGTAGCCCATGTCTGACAAAACAGTGGACTGTATATATCTGTCATTCGCAGATGTCTGTGCACACACACCAAATTGTACACCATTCATGCTTCACACACACATTGGCTAGGAATACTCAGACATATCAAAGGCCAACACACTATAATATGTCAAACATACACACACACAGATTTGAGGAAGAGAGAGACAGACAGTGACATAGATAATTCCATTATGAGGCCTATCCAACCCACTACACATCCAATTGGTCAATATCACATGATGTGCTGATGTCAATCACTGTACACATTCTTTTTCGTAGCCCTCAGCCCTATAGTGTCTGTGGTGCTTGTGATAACTGTGTAACACAATAGTACAAATCAGTATTCATGTAGCATTTGACTACGCAGTTCTATCAAATGCAAAGTTGTGTGTGACTGAATGTGTGTTTGTGTGTGTTTCCAGAGAAATTATTTATGGCCCATTCACACACACTGCAATTCCCATTACCCATGTTAGCACTCCTGCTGATATTAGTTACCTTGAAATAAACCATCAGCCAAATCTCAGCCTTACTAATGCTGTGGCGCTCGTGATAATTGTGTAATACTGTAGTGTAACCAACTAGTTAGGTAGGAGTTCTAATCCTGGTCCTAGCAAATATGATAAGGTGTGTGTGTTTAGGAGTTCCAATCCTGGTCCTGGCAACTATGATAATGTGTATAAGAGTATGTGTGTCTTTCTTGACACCTGATTTTGTGGTCATTCACACTTCCTACACTTCCCTCTCCCCTCCTTAAGCACTGCTGCAGCTGATGTCACTCACCTTCAAAGATACTTTTGGACAACTCTTCAACATATAAGCTCTGTGGAACTTGCAATAACTGTGTAATACCATAGTGTAGGAAACTAGTTAGGTAGGAGTTCTAGTCCTGGCCCTGCCAACTGTGATAATATGTGTGAGAGTGTGTGTGTCTTTGTTGACACTTTATTTTGTGGTCCTACACTTCCCTTTCCACTCCTTTAGCACTGTAGCTGATGTCACTCACCTTCAAAGATACCTTTGGACAGCTCTCCAACATATAAGCTCCGTGGCACTTGCAATAACTGCGTAGCACTGTAGTACCAATACCACAGCTAGGTAGGGGTTTGAAATATGATACTGACAAGTAAGTGTGTGTGTGTGTGTCAGCAGTATCCTTTGTGGGTGTGGGTGTCATTGTGTAATAACAGGATCCATTGCAGGGTGGGTTTGGCTATATTTTCCATATTGAGGACCCATATGTCCCAATGTCACATTACAAGGCCAACAGTTTTCAAAACCATAGAGGTTGTTGTAGACAATCCACAACCATAAATGTATATATATATATATATATATATATATATATATATATATATATATATATATATATATATATATATATATACAACCATTATACTATCCAGAGATCTCTCTCCACCCACAGATCACACACAAACACGCTTGACTCTTTCTCTCATCATTTCTTTCTTTCCTACTGTCTCCCTCTCTCTCTCTCTCTCTCTCTCTCTCTCTCTGGTAGATGTGGGAAAATGCATCTGTTTTACATAGGCAGGAGCTTGACATTGCTAGGTAATGCTCATCATCAGCTGATGCCCTGTGCATGAACTGGAGTCCTCCACCTGCTAATTGCATGTGGAGCAGCTGTGGTATCATTCCTACAGCCAATTGCATGTAAACACACACCTATAAGTAAGCACTGCAAGTGGGTGTTGGCCCTTCTCCTTCACTGTGAGCAGGACTTCATGTGGGTGTGTGACAAACAGCATCACAAAGGGTAGTTGGAAATAGCTCTTACAACAAACACTGTGGAGACAGGCTAACAAACTGGAGGGAGATGTTCCAGACATGGGGACAGAATATAAGTATTGCTGTTCTACATTTGAAGTAATGTTGGCTTAACAGGGTTTGTGCGGATATGGCTATTCTGCATGATGTAAAGTCTGGCTTGACAGTGTTATGTAGTTGAGAAAACTCTCACCTGTAGGGCTATCTACAGACTAGCCAGAGTTTGGAGTCTTAGATTTGGTGTGTTACTCACACATTTTCTGTCTTTATAAATGCTGTAGCATACTCTGATGATTGTAGTCAGTAAATGGTAACATCCATGTGTGTGTTACTGACTTCATATCCCTCAGAAGAGATATGTCACAACAAACCCTGTTAGACCAGCAATTTTCTCAGTTTATAACTTCAATATGTCAATATCGGCCCTGTGTTTGTGCCTCTGTCCCCCAAGTCTGTCACTCTCTGTTCATATGTCATACAGTAGGAGGTAGATATGTACAGTATACCATTATTTGCTAACAT
>NC_056745.1:793528068-793548068 GCF_019279795.1 Protopterus annectens
AACCAATACTTTGGTAAAGCACCTGCTGCTCTCAGTACAGCAGTCAGTCCTCTTGGGGTGGTGTTTCTCAGCACAGCACATATCAACAGGGCAATGCTTGCAAACTCTCCCTTGACAAACAACTCTAAACCTGTCCGATTGCAAGGCCATTCCCTGTGTACAGCACTTGTCAGGTCAACACACAGAGTGTGTTTCATATGTAGGTGTGACCTCTGGCTTGGTCACAGCAGAGTGTTGATTGTGTTATTGTGACTCCATCCTTTTGTTCATTTGGATGTAGGGTGTGGCCCATTGTTGTGTGCAATGTTGGGATACATCCCCATCCACAGCTATGTGGCAGACACCAGATAGATCATAGCCACAAGGGACTGATGTTTGGAAGTGGTCATAATACAATCCAAATTTGCTACAGCCCCAGTTCAAATTGGTGGACAGCAAACCCAAGTCAGGACACTGCCATCACCCTGCTTCACTGCTTGGGTAGTGTTGTTATGCTGTTGTGCAGTGCTGTTACTGTGCCAAACTAGCATAACCAAATTGTACACAACGAAAATTCAACCCTGGTCTCATAACACCTTCACACATTTCCACACATACTTTTTGAAAAGTTGATGTATTGTTGTCCAGACATATGTTGTGAGGAACAGCTGCCATCGTCAAAACACACCCTATACCCAAGACATGTGGAGTCCATGGAAGACTGTTGTCACATGTAGTACACACACAGTACTTGCCAGAAATGTCTGATACCCCTTCACTGTTCCTGTATGGCTCCTGGCAGCCTCCCTGGACATTTCTGGGATGATTTTCCCAACATATGTGTAGGGATGTTCACTTCTTAAAACTGTCACTGTTGCACCATCTCTTGTACACCTTTTGATGACTATCTGCACTGTGTTTCATGGCATATGCAATGCTGTGTGTATGTTTCCATAGCGTTTAATCCCTTTGCAGCATGTTAGGCTGTATGCGAAACATGGCCTTTGCTGTAGCGCACAACTGTGGGTCTGTGTTGGGATAATCCTGGCATGTGAGCTGACTATTATATGCAGGTACTGCAGGAGTCCATGATTGATGGTAGGAGTGTACCCAATCTGATCAACTGCTGTGGTTGTATCACACGCTGATATACCCCAGTATGAGCTTCCTCCTGTCCATACATATGCAGCTAGCTTCTTGCACTGTTTCCACTCCACATACATGTTCCCCTAACACAGTTGTATGTTTCGCATTTGCATTGTACAGATTATAGGTCGCATGACAGGTTACATGGCTTTGATCTTGTGTATTATGCTCACATTGTCATAGCTCACACATACCTGGCATTGTGACATGTGTGTACACCTTGTATATGCACTGTCTCACAATACTGTATACAACATGTCCCTACTATTGGCACTCTGTCCCCACATTTTGGCAATCATTATCCAGATGTCCTGCAATAACAGGTTTGTGAGTTATGCTATTGATATGTGACATCTCATGCAAATAGGCCCCTGTGGTATCATGCAGTGAACCCTACCAGAGGTGATCTTGCAGATACATGCAATTTGCTGACTATAACAGTTCAGTGCATGGCCACATGCATGACCTTAAAATGCCTGGGGTACTGGTAAGCCACAACAGGAAGATCTTATACTTACAAGCCTCAAGCTGCTGTGCCTCATGTTGATGAGAGGTACCTAGGTAATGTGAGGGAGAGGTATTGTCAGCAACTTCACAATAGCCATCGGTCCAGGAGCAATGCTACATGTATGCATAGGTAGAGTCTACACTATGATATTACACTATTTGTTATTCTTCACCTGAAATGGGCACATGTGCATTACTAAACCCCACCCAGTGCTTTATTTTGCAATGACATCTGCATTTAAAGACTGTTACTACACAGTTAAAATGTAACCTCAGTACACTGATGTGGACTTGTGCCTTACCTGCATGCTCCTCGCTGGTGTTCTGGGTGGCACCCACCTGCATGACAGCTACATCTTGTAGTGGTTGTTCTCTGTGGGCCACCCCAAGGTTGGCAAAGAGCTCCTCCATTGCTGTAAGTGGGGCCTCTCTCGCTGGCCCCCCACCAATAGCGGAACAGTCCCTTGCCACCGCAGCAGCCTGTTGCTGTGCATACCAAATCAGGTCAGTTGCTCTTTGCCAGACCTGTTTGTACAGATGGCCATGGCTGCCCAAGGTGTTCACTCTCTACATGAGGTCTTCCCAGAAGACTGTCCTCTCCCACTGATGTTGGTGACCCCGACTGAAGAGGATGTGGTAGTGTTTCAGAATGGCCTTGGTTATGGCTGCTGTCTCCTGGACATCATAAGCTGGAAATCTGTGTGTCACACCTGAAAGACATAAACAGGGAAAAACACATCACAGGACATCAGACATTGTCCATAGTTCTTTGCAGAGACAGCTCACTAGTAATGAATATCAATAGCCACAGCATTACATCAAATAATACTCCAGTATCTAGCAGCATTGTATGGACATACATAGCATTATGTGTAAATAGGCATTTTGCACCTGATTAATGGTGAGGGTAGGGGTGCATGTGGCGTGCATATCCTTCTATACTAATGTTGAGCCAGGGGGGTGATGTTTGTCCTAAACATGTCCAATGCAGGTTATCTTTAACTATGGAGTGTGTGTATGTGCTGTGGCTGACTCCATTACAGGGTGGGTTGGATAGCTGCCTGTGAGACCACAGACATATGTGGGGATGGCCTTCTGATTGCCCTCAGTGGATGTGTCCAATTTGTACTCATACTTAGCATTACATGAATGCACCTGTGACCTACTATGCTCAATCAGACACAGGTTGACATGCTGCCCAGATGGTGACTGCTCCTACACACATGGTGGTGGAATGAAGAAGTATAGGGGAGTGTGCAGAAAAAGGTATTGGCAAAGGAGAAGTGGGCTTGACAGACAGATGTAGAGAGTAGACATGAGTATAAAGAGATGGGGTGCATGGCAAAGAGTGTGTTGGACATGGCTATGGATGTGGAGTCTGACATACAGATGTGGAGTCTAGGGTTGTATATAATGTTGGACAGCATGGAGGGTGTATAGGGCCTGTAGCTATTGGCTAGACAGATGCACATAGCTAGGAAGGATGTGCAGCACAGAAGGGTGATAAAGGAATATGGGTGAAACATACAAGTTAGGAGTGTGTTTAGAACATATGGAAACATCACTTTGATGGCCTGCTCCATGAGGAAAATGGGGGCGGGAAGGTTGTCTGAGGCGGGTATGGTTAATCAGGAGGTGCAATAGATTATCAAGGAGAATGTAAGGATAGCTATGAGGGTGTTTAACAGTGGAAAGGCTGTTGTTCCAGGTGACATACCTGTGGATGCCTGGAGGTGTTTCTGAGACATGGTAGTGGTATTTTTAACTGGATTGTTTACTGTAATCTTAGAAAGTGAGAGGATGTGTGAGATGTTGGTGAATATGTATGAATACTGCTTATCTGAACAAGGGTGGTCTGCAGAGTTGCAGTAACAAGTGAGGGATAGCATTGATCAGTCACAGGATGAAGTAAATGGCAAAGGGTGGTGGCAACTAGGTTGAGAACATGGTGATGATTGATGATTTGCAGTATGGTTTCATGCCAGGTAAGAGTGGTACAGATGCAAATGCTGATACATAAGTGTTGGTGGAGCTCTGCACTGAGACTGAGATGCAACTGCATTGAGTTTATGTGTACCTACAGAGAACATATGACATGCTACCTGGAGAGTAGTTGTGGTATTGTATGTGGAGGTCAGGGGTGCCAGAGGAGTCTGTCAGACACCAACAGGATATGTAGGAGGCTAGTGTGACAGCAGTGATTTCTAGGTTTGACATGACTGGTGGATATAAGGTGGAGGTGGGAATACATCAGGGGTCAGCTCTGTGTCCTTTCACATTTGCAGTGGTGAGAGGCAGGTTGACAGACATGTTCAGACAGGGGCCCTTGTTGACTGTGCAGTTTGCAGATCACATTGTGGTCTGTAGTGAGATTAGAGGAGAGGTTGGGGAGACCCTGGGGAGGTGGGGTTATGTTGTATAGTGGGGAGGAATGATGATCAGCAGGACTAAGTAAGAATACATGTGTGTGAATGGGGTGGGGGATAGAGGAATGGTGACAATGCAGGGCGTACAGTTTGGAAGGTGGATAGGTCTGCCTACTTAGGAACACCAGTTCAGAGTCATGGGCAGTGTGGGGGAGAGGTGTATGAGAGAGTATAGGCAGGTTGTGTGTGGTGGGGAGGGGAGTCAGGAGTTATTTGTGACAGACAAGTACCATTAAGAGTGATATGTAAAGTCTACAGGAGGGTAGTGTGACTGGCTACATTATATTGGTTGCAGACAGTGGGATTGTACAGACAGGCAGGATTCAAGGCTGGACACAGCAGAGTGTGGGATGTTCACATTTGCACTGTGTATGACAGGGGGGATAGGATTAGGGACATGTGTGTTAGTGGGTCAGCCCAGGTTGGATGGCTTGGGGACAATGTCAGACAGTGGCATGCTTGGTTTGGACATGTGCTGAGGGAGTATGCTGAGAGGAGGCCGTCAGGTTACAGGAACAGCAGATAGCCTACAACAGGCGTATGCATGTGGTGATGTCAGACATGCAGGTGTATGGTGTGTGAGAGCAAGATGCAGGGGACTGGATGCCATGGGTGGAGATAATCTGCTGTGGGGACCCCAAACAGCAATGGCCAAATAAAAGAGAGGGAGATGTTGTAATGTCATTGTTTCAGGTTGCCAATTATTTGCAAGACATGACACAAGTCTTTGAGCAAATTTATTTATTTTTTATTTATTTATTGACATTTGTTAACCGGGTTAGTCCAACTGGTCCTGTGACCCATTTTCAGTGGAGACCCAAGGAGAAAAGCTCCACTAATAGACTTTAACAGTACAATGCAATAGTAACACTTTTTGAGTTAAATACAGATATAAGAGGCAGAAAGTGATTTACATAAGTTGTTGTACAGGAAAAGGTCAGTATACAAAGCTGAAAGCATACATAGAGCAAAATCACACATAGGAAAGGGCTATATGTAAATTCACACAATATTTTACATGTATATTTAAGTACAAACATTTTGTTTTTTAGTCTTTGATTGACTGAAATTAGTAAATGGTAGTTAATGACTACAAGTATGAGGCACAAATATGGTCAGTGTGCATAACAATGGACAGTCAAATGGTGCAAGCTCAGTATATCACATGCAGCCCTATACACACAGCTGTGACATTATTCCACTATGCAACTACCCTCTATAGCTCCATGACATTTCTGAGACAAACATGCATAACATAGTTGTATTCATAAGTCATATCTGAATATATGTGTGACATCCGGGCCTGAGCTGTATTCTATGTCACTGCAGATGGACAGAGATGCTATGGCCATAGGTTCTGCTCAACAATATGTCCATACAGCAATTCTTGTTGGGACATGTATATTAAACTTCCTATTTCCCATTATTACATACCTCCTACTGCAGTCCATGCATACTTGTTTGACATACCTGTTTTTTTCCTGTTGATTTATGATTTTTTTTTCTCTTGACTGTCTGTCTGTCTGTCTCTGTCTAGGATGGATGTTGTACATCTGTTTTTCAGAGGCAGCAGCTTGCCTTTTGTAGGTACTGGTCAGGATCAGCTGATGGCCTGTGCATGAACTGGAGTTCCACACTTGCTAATTCCATATGGAACAGCTGTGGTATTATTCCTGTAGCCAATAGCGTGGGAACACAGTCCTATAACTGTGTACCTTATGTAGGCATCAGTCCTTTCTTTGCCTGTGAGGAAGTTTTCATACATGTGTGTTGCACACAGCATCACAGAGGCTTGTTCTACTAACAACGTATGACAGAGACTGTAAAGGCAGCCCAACTCACCAGGGACAATTGTTCCAGACACAAGGATAGACTGTGAGTATTGTTGTTATACAATTAAAGTACTGCTGGTTTGACAGGGTTTGTGTGGATATGGCTGCTCTGCATGATTTGCAGTCTTGAGAGTATTATGCGGTTGACATAGCTCAGACTGCCCAGAGTTTGTACTGTTATTATTAGTGTGTTACTCACGCATTTATTGAACTTGGAAGGTCAGTAGCATGCTCTGTAGGATAGCAGTCAGTAAATGGTAACATCCATGTTTGTTTCTGACTTCATATTGCTCAGAACAGATATGTTACAATAAACCCTGTTACACCAGCTACTTTCTCAGTCTATAACAGCAATATCTCCATCCTGAACCTGTGTGTAAGCCTCTGTCCATGAGTATGTTAAACGTTGTCCATCATCATGCAGTCAGAGGCATAAAGATATGGTATATCATTACTTAGTGATGTAATTCGTAATATCATCCCAGTTAGGTATCAGACTACCAGACATTTTATGAGTAAGAGGCCTTATATATGATGACAAGGCCTGGACATTTTTTGGGAGTGTCTACAGTTTGGAGGTCTTTGTATGTCTGGCTATTGTTGACAGACTGTCAGGATTGTGTAGCAGTGTATTGTGAATATGTTATTTCTTGGGGGGGGGGGTAGATGTAAGTGCTGTTTCCTTTTCTATCTGCCTTTGCATGCAGATCCAGTTTCTGGTGTTCTATCAAGCGTTGCATTTTTGTAGGGTCAGGTTGTGACATGCCCCATAACACAGTCAGGCATCACACTACACTGTGTATTGGGACATTATATGTAGGGGTAGTGTGTGAGAGTCAAACATGCTGACAGTTTGGTTCACATATCTTTATACTGTATGCACTTTCACATTGGTGTCTGTTTCTCAGTGCTGTTATGTCCCTGGAATGCTTGGTATATTTGCAATTACATGTGTATTCCCCCATAGCAAGATTGATTTTTTGTTGTGTCAGTCTGCCTGTAGTTTGGATATTGCTTGGTGACATGGCTAGCAGCTCAGTGTATTTTCCCTAATGTGATGTTATGTCCAGATATTTGGCATATGTGTAGTGTGGCTTGGCCCCCGTAAGTGTTGTGTATGTCCGACACATCAGTGGGGGAATGTGAATATTTACATGACTAACTCCTGGGAAGTCACTGGGTTTTGGACTTGTGCTATTCCACTCAAAAGATGTTGGAACAGACAGGAGGGTGTTACTGCATCACATGTGTCAGCTCATCTACACCAGTATGTCAGATATGTCCACTTTTTCATGGCTCCTGCTCCCCTTTGTCAGGCTTGGTTATGCTTTCTTGCACTAAGCTGTTCTGAGCATACCTGTCACCGGCCAGATTGTTCCAGACTGTCCATGTTTATTGCCCATATTTCTGGTCTGTTGAACAGTATCATTTTATTCCTTCCTGTGGTAAACCACTGTGATCATGTGGGGATGTCTGTCAATACATGAAGACATATATTATAGTTTCATTATTGACATCCTTCTGAACATGTATGCTGACACACACCCTGTTCCTGTAGCGACATTCTACATTTATACCTGCAGGATCATTACCACCCCTCCCCATTTTACAGCCTTTGTCCAGATCTCTTGCACTTAGGTGTGGGGAGGTACGGTGCTGGGTATAACTGCAGTACAGGTTAAGCACATATATATATATATATATATATATATATATATATATATATATATATCAACCAAGAAACTATATATATATATATATATATATATATATATATATATATATATATATATAAAACTAAGAAGCGAACTAACCTTGAATGAAAATAAGAAAAACCTCCACAAATATGAAAAAAAATACTAAAATATTTTTCTTCATATTTGTATGCTTTTCTTATTTTTAAAAAATATATATATATATATATATATATATATATATATATATATATATATATGTGTGTGTGTGTGTGTGTGTGTGTGTGTGTGTGCATATGCATATATATCTATATCTGTATATGTATGTATGTATATGTATGTATGTCTGTATATATATGTATATATAGATATTTCTGTATATGTATATTTATGCATATATATATATATATATATATATATATATATATATATATATATATAAATGTACCTAGATATATATTTATATATATATATATATATATATATATATATGTATATATTATAACGTAACACATGAAAAAAACAGAAAACAAATAACCAAATGTAAGAAAGGAGTATGCCAAACTAAATTTTACGCGTTTCGTCCACTTTAATTTCCATGAACTTCTTCAGAAATATCATCCTGAGACAATGAACCATTTAAATACAATCAAAAGTCATTTCATGTGATCTAAACTGACCAATAAAGTATAAAACTTAATTAATCCAATTTGATTAGTGTTCAAACAATGAAAATACTTCATTTTTATAAAAAAAATAATAAAATAAATGTGTTATATTAAATACATCATTTATACCATTTTAAAAATAAAAATTACTTTTAAAAATTATTATGTACAAATAATGTTATAATCTTTGTGCTTTTAAAAAGCACTTTATATTTATAGTGTCATTTAGACCAGGAAGCTGGTCTGCGTTGAGCATAATCTGCCACAAGGTTTCTTTACATTCTAACTTGACTTTAAAGTCTCCACTAAATAAGTCATCATTTACTTTTTCTAATAATGAAATTGTAAACTTTTTAAAATTCAAACATTTAGTTGCATGCTTTGCTAATGTGTTAGCCATATCTTTTTTTCTAATAGCCAAAGTATGTTCATAAATTTGCCTATTCAAAGTTCTAATAGTTTTTCCTATGTAATAATGCTCACACGTGTTACATAAAGCAGCATAAACCACATTTCTTGACTTACAAGTGTAATGTCCCTTACTGTGAATAACCCGATTCAAATGCTTAAAGAAAACTGTATTACTACCAGAGATGTACCTACATTGTTTACAAGATCCACAAGGAAATGTACCATATTTAAATTTAAAATTGTCACTAGCTTCAATGGACTTGTAACTATTTCTTTCAAGCATTGTTTTCATGTTCACAGTCTTCTTGTACGTAAAAGGTGGAACTTTACCTATAACATTGCATAGTTCAGTGTTACCCAATATTACTTTCCAATTATTACTAATGATCTCTCTAATAAAAACCATTTCATCAACCATCATTTAGGTTGCAAGGTTCACAGCAGACTGACAATGAAAGTAATAAAAGTGGAACTTTGTCATTAGAAAATGCTCAAGCTGGTACATCCTATGCTCATGTAGTTTCTACCACCAATAAGTCTGGTCCTTTTTTGATGGACAAGACTGGGAACAAAAAAATCCCAAGATGGTCTAGGAAGGTTCAAACGAGAAGCAGAGGGAAGGGCAAAAGTCGAAAAAAAGAACTGAACTATAACATAACTGTGTGTAATTTAACAAATGAGGAGCTGCCCAATGAAGTTGTATCTGTGCTACAAAAAGGTTTTTCTTTCATTCCGTCAAACAGAGTAAACATTCTTAGATTTATAGTTGATTTTAAGATGTATTTAAGGAAATTGAATCTTAAATATATTTTTGATGGTATGAGTGACACTGAGCATGGTGTAGAAGAATGTAACAAAAGAAGTACATACAATCCACTATTGCATTCTACTCTGACAGTTTTTGGCAATATTTGTGAACAAGAGTTTAGAAAAATTGGATTTTTTAATAGTAATGAATCCAATTTGACATCTTTTGAGGCTAAGGCCCTTGACAAGTTAACTAATAACAAAGATTGGCATATTATGAAAGCCGATAAAGGTGGAACTATAGTTATAATGAAGTCTGCAGACTATAGTAAAGCAATAAACTCTTTGTTAAAAGATGAAACGTGTTCTAAGACAGTCACCAGAGAATATATTGCCAAGAGTTTTCAAGGAGTTGATGCAAGTTTGTTTGACCTATTCAGTCAATGTAACATTGAATACTCTGTGTATGACTATTTACTTGTTGAATATCCAAAACTTGCTACACTATTTGGTATTCCTAAATTGCATAAACATACAGAAGAAATACCATTTAGGCCAATAGTGTCTGCAAGTTTTTCAAAGACAGAATCTATTTCTATCTGGCTTGATAAACAGTTAAATCCAATAGTACCAAAGACAAAGTCTTATTTGAGAGATTCTTGGCATCTATTGGAAAGTTTAAGCCAGTTCAAATATGGAGGTTCTGTCTTTAATTTTGCAACATTAGATGTTACATCTCTATATACAAGTATTGATCAGATTATTGGTGTAGAACTTTTAAGGGAATATTTAAGTGGTCACACAGATTTAGACAACATTAAGGGCAACACTATATGTACTTTAATGAATTTAGTATTAGAAAATAACTTTTTTACATTCGAAAAGACACATTTCCAACAGGTATCAGGTGTTGCAATGGGGTCTAGAGTAGCACCCAGTTTTGCAAATTTAGTTATGGCAATGTGGGAAGTTAAATTTCTAGATTCACATCCATTATCAAAAAACATTGTATTTTACAAAAGATACATAGATGATTTGATTTTTTTATGGTGTGGAGATTTTGAATCTTTCAAAATATTTGTTGATTACTTAAATGACTCCACTGACTTTTTGAAGTTCACTGTAGGTCATTTTGGTGTTAGTATAGACTTTCTGGATTTGCACTTGAGTCTGAATAATGAACACACACATTTTGAAAGTAGTATTTTTAGGAAGTCCACCTTTGTGAACCAGTATCTACACCACGATAGTTTACATCCTAAATTTATGAAACGTGGTGTAGTCAAGGGTCAGTTTATTAGACTGAGTCGTTTGACTAGTAGAGATGATATCTTCCTAGACAAAACTGCCAAACTTACAAATTTCTTTGTAGAAAGAGGGTATGATCAAGTTTGGATAAGCCAGATATTAAACGAAGTAACTAAACTGAGGGTGGACAAAGCACGTCCAAAACTACACCAAATCATGGATGTAAATGTTTCTAGGAACAAGAATGATAAAGTTTATAGCACTCATAGATTAGCCTTTCCTATTCCAATTTCAGATTAAATGGTTTTTATTAGAGAGATCATTAGTAATAATTGGAAAGTAATATTGGGTAACACTGAACTATACAAAGTTATAGGTAAAGTTCCACTTTTTACGTACAAGAAGACTGTGAACATGAAAACAATGCTTGAAAGAAATAGTTACAAGCCCATTGAAGCTAGTGACAATTTTAAATTTAAATATGGTACATTTCCTTGTGGATCTTGTAAACAATGTAGGTACATCTCTGGTAGTAATACAGTTTTCTTTAAGCATTTGAATAGGGTTATTCACAGTAAGGGACATTACACTTGTAAGTCAAGAAATGTGGTTTATGCTGCTTTATGTAACACGTGTGAGCATTATTACATAGGAAAAACTATTAGAACTTTAAATAGGCGAATTTATGAACATACTTTGGCTATTAGAAAAAAAGATATGGCTAATGCATTAGCAAAGCATGCAACTAAATGTTTGAATTTTAAAAAGTTTACATTTTCAGTATTAGAAAAAGTAAATGATGACTTATTTAGTGGAGACTTTAAAGTCAAGTTAGAATGTAAAGAAACCTTGTGGCAGATTATGCTCAACGCAGACCAGCTTCCTGGTCTAAATGACACTATAAATATAAAGTGCTTTTTAAAAGCACAAAGATTATAACATTATTTGTACATAATAATTTTTAAAAGTAATTTTTATTTTTAAAATGGTATAAATGATGTATTTAATATAACACATTTATTTTATTATTTTTTTATAAAATTAAAGTATTTTCATTGTTTGAACACTAATCAAATTGGATTAATTAGGTTTTATACTTTATTGGTCAGTTTAGATCACATGAAATGACTTTTGATTGTATTTAAATGGTTCATTGTCTCAGGATGATATTTCTGAAAAAGTTCATGGAAATTAAAGTGGACGAAACGCGTAAAATTTAGTTTGGCATACTCCTTTCTTACATCTGGTTATTTGCTTCATATGTATATATTATGTTAATATATATATTTATCCTTGTATAGATATATTTCTATTTATATATATTTTTTAATATATGACTATTGATATATCATTATATTTCTTGTTTGATATCTACACATTATATTATTTTATGATATGTATGTACATATTTTATATGTGTAATTTCATATTTACAGCTACATATATCTGATGTATAAACTTTTTATATGTATCTATCCCCATGCGCATCTTTATTTGTATATTTATATATTATCAACATGCTGGTTCCACACTACTTGTTCCATAGTGTTCTATACCTGTATTGAATGATATAGGTTCATAGGTTCATAGGTTTATACTAAGCTATCTGCCCTAAGGCATTTATAAGCCTAGCCTTTTTTTTTTGGCTTACACGCACCCCTTATATGAAAAATACTGTGCCCATTAGTTTGTTGTGCCTCTGTCCAGCAGTGACACAGAGATGATTCGGGTAAACCTACGATCTCCCATCCACAGGTCTAGATTTCTCTTGAACAGAGTCAGCGAGGTGCTCTGCCTCACATGGACCGGGATTTTATTCCACAGCATAGGAGTCTCTGAGTGATAAATCTATCCCTCCATAAGGTTTAAGTTGCTTGCTCTAGTGGTTTTGGTGGATTTGGATTTTTGAGGTGGAGCATGTCCATTAATTCTGGGTTGGACATGGCCTTGTATGTCAGGCACATGTCACCTCTGAGCAGACGGTATGCGACTGAATAGAGCTGGAGTTTCTTCAATCTGGCAGCATATGACAGATTTTGGAGTCCCTTTATCCTTTTGGTGAGGAACTTTTGGGGTCTCTCCAATTGCTGCAGATGTCTGGTGAGATACATCCCAAATGGGGCATTGTACTCATCATTGGTCTGATAAGTGAAGAGTACAGGGGAACAATGACCTCACTAGATCTGGATGTGAATCCCTTCATGATCAGGTGGGCAATGTAGAAGGTCTTTCTAACCACTTTAGCAATGTGAGTGTCAAAAGAAAGGCCACTGTCAACCTGGGTCCCCAGGTCCCTGATAACCTCTTCTGTGCTTAGTGGATTGCCACCTATATGGTAGCTTGGGGTTACCTTGTTTTTCCGAAGGGTATGACTATACATTTTTGGCGTTTAACTTCAGGCCATGGCTCTGGCACCAGCTATCTGTTTCCGTGAGTCCCTTCTGAAGGATATCCGTGTCCGATGCACTTTCCACTATGGTGCCCAGTTTGCAGTCATCTGCAAACTTTGTCAGCCAAAGTCCTCCCATGCTGGCCTGTACTTCTGAGAAGTAGATGCCAAACAATAGGGCCAAGGACCGAGCCCTGTGGGACACCACTTGTGACCAGCTTGGAGTCTGACACAGCGCCAGCAACTCTAACCCTGTGGGTTCTGTGTTTGCAACCCATCTTGTGACATATGGGTTTACATTTAAGCTGGCAAGTTTTTCTACAATACCGAGTGGGGTATTTGTGTGAAAGCCTTTGCAAGGTCAAGGTAGGCTGTATGGACTGCCTTTCCTCATCAATGGCCTTGGTGACTGTTTCAAGAAGTCGACCAAGTTCAAAAGGCATGATCTTCCCTTGACAAAGCCAAACTGGGACGGGTCCAATGTCTGCAAGTCCCCTATATCTTTGTTTATGAGCTCCATTATGATCCTCTCCATAGCTTTGCAGACTAGACTTGTTAATAGCTGGGTGGGTGGTAAATACGGTCCGTAGGCGCGCCTTTGTGGAGTGGGACCACAGTTGCGTGACGCCACCTCCTTGGGCACGTATCCTGTGGTAAGGCTGAGATTAAACAGCTGCCTTATGTGCAGGGTTAATTCCTCATTTAGCTCGTGTAGCACACAGCCGGGGACACCATCCGGTCCCATTGATGCTGTGTTTTTAGCTTTAGAGAGAGCAGCTTTCACCTGCTATTAAAAAAAATGCTCAGTAGTACAGCTCTGATGGAGTAGCGGTACATCGCTCTGACTATGATGTACAGGGTCCTGGGTTAAAAACTGGGCAGGGCTGATTATTTTGTTGCTGTGCAGAACAAGGGCTGTTGGATACAGAGTGATTAAGGCACTTTTAAGCAATTGTAAGCGGGTTTGTGCAGGGGTAAGCAATGCTAACTTCTGGTTAAATATACTTACAGACAGTTAGCCTTAAAATTGCTTAATCTGTGTAGGCATTGCTTAGCAACACACAAACAGGCTTAATCCCACTTACTACTGCTTAAAAGAGCTCACTGCCTCTTACCCTCTGGCTAATTTCTTTAAAAGAAAAGAAAAGAAAAAAGGGGTGATAGGAAAGTGGTGAAAAAGGGGGCATGCAGAGGGAAAGACAATAGGGAAAGTAGTTAGGGATGTGCAGGACGGGTGTAGGGAAGGTCTGTAGCTGTCCATTTCTTCTATAGCAACAGCTGTGCATATATACTGAATTTGGGAGGCAGATTTGGATACTCAAACCCCTGAGGGAGGGGTGAGGACAACAATAATGTGTTGTGAAACCAATTAGACCAGATTATATGTGTCCAGTGGACAAGTGTGCAAAATGCACAGCTATGTATCGGACAAAATTTTTGGGGGAGAACAGATTGTCCTTTTTCTTTTTTTGAAGGTGAGAGTGGTATGTTGGGGAAGGATAGTAAGTATATTTGGGGAGGTAGGTTGGGTAGGAGGACAGACAAGACAGTATACATGGGCGGTATATGACAGATGTAGGGGGTAAACACCTTGGACAGGGAGAGGTTTTTGGAAATTGGTTAACACAACATTACTTTTCAGAGAATGCAACATTAAATGCCATACAATACCAGAGTAAACACAACCAGTCCAGGATTTTGAACTTTATTGCCAGGCAGTTACAGTTTTATTTAAATATCACCTATATGGGACTTTTACTGTCATATTGTCTGGTTTATTCAGTACAACCCATACACAGTTTTTATACTGCCAGGTGACTTTCTACTACTTTATATTTATTTGGTATGACTATTACAAGCAGGATTGTTACTCACCAGCCTTGAGATGCAGCTTTTCCAACCTACTAGCATGAGCTTCCTGGGAAATATTTAGGCATACCTATCTATCACATACACAGGCTGGACTTTGGTAAACAGTTATAGATATGAATACTTACACACTGCTGGTACATCACCCATCTGCCTTGCTTCTTGGATCCACTCATCCAAGAGCTCCCTCTTCCTTCTCTTCAAGTCGGCATAGTGGTGCCGGACCTGCTCACCAGTCCGTGGGATACCAGTGGCACTGGTGAGATCATGGGCGAGACGGTCCCAGGCTTATGCTTTATATTGGGAGCTCTGATATTATTTGATTGATATATATAAATAACATGTGGTTTCATGTTGGCCACTTCAAATGCGAAATTTTTTATATACATAATGCCATAATTTTTTAATTTTCTCTTCGAATGCACATATATGTTTAGTAAGTGTTTATATGACTCATTTATGAAACAGAGGGAGTAATGATTCACTACACAGATAGTAATTCGCCAAATGAATTAATTAGGTGTTTATAGTAACACTCATTAGGGTTTATTATACTTTCATTTGTGTTTATACATGTAATATATGTGCATACAGCCCTTTTTTGGGGGGTTAATCTATAGTTTGTTTGTTGTGCACTGGTGCTCGGATTGTTGATTTAAATTCATTGGGCCTTTGAAGGTCGAATAAGGATTAAGCAGCTATTCATGTTTGATAATAGAAACTGATGACGGGAAGGCATTTATTGTCAGTTAATGTGCTTTTCATATTTAATAAGTGATGGCTGAAGTCTGTTGTGGGATAGTTATGATGTTTGAAGAACACGGTTTACAGGAAAAGCACTAAATATATTTTTTTGTGATGATCCACTGTAGCGATGTTTTGGCGTCTATTGCAGGTGGTAATTACAGTATAGCTGCTTATAATAGAATTGGCTTTATTGGAGTTTAATTGTTACAGCAACAACTGGGGGCATGTGAGCATAACCTCTACAGACCATCAGATTAATAAGAATGTTGGGTATACTATAGGTGGCATATATTTAAAACCCATTAGGCTGTATGTTACTGGGATTCATGGTATGTTTGACTACTGGTAATTCTTAACATACTGTCTGGTATAGTGGGTGTTTTGCTCCCTCCTATTACAGTTACAACATCTGTGTATGGACATTGTTTTTTGCACTATCCAGTTTATTACAATAGATTTTTCAAGTCACTTAATATAAACACTTTACAGAAATGTTTTTGTACAGATTTATAAATCGATAATTTATAGACAAGAGAGTACAAATGGATTTGATAACTATCCTACAAGGATTATCCTCAGACAAGGATGATGTTCATATCTTTGGCAGTAGTGAGGAAGGTAATTTTACATGTGAGGATATAGTGAAAGATCCAGGGGATTCCTGTGGGGATTGTTTTTTTAAGTTGACTAAAAGCATGACCCAACTCAAAAGCAATGTTTGGCGTTTAAGGTTGTTTATGGCCTACAAGGCCAAAAATATAACATCAAGAGGACTTAGAATTAAAACTCAACCATTTGTAAATAACCCAGATGAACAACTGAATGAGGAATGGGGAAAGCCCAACATACAGCAACAATGGGGTTTGTTGAGATTTTAACCTCTTTTTATGAAAGAATTATTGACACCAGTGTTGCAGATATCAAAACACTATGTGAAAACATTAAACCCTTTGAGGGACAAACAGTATACAACACATGTTTATCTAAGCTCTCCAAAGAACTACTCACTTTGGAGCAAGCATTAAAAAAATAAGAAAATACATACATTTCAAAGGGATGTGGCTGATTATGCAGAGGGGAAACCATTTGTAACTAAGAAATATGTGTGGTTTAGGGAGGGGGATTTGGGACAAACTAGATTTAGGTAAAAGAGACCAAGGTCTGTATTGAAAAAGTCTAAGACAGATTTCAGCAGTACATTAGGGGAAGAATCCTCAACCACTGAACCTGAACATGTACTTATTCAAGAGTCCCCAGTGCATAAGAAAATGAAAAGTATGGATCACCCTTTAGGGTTAAGCGACACTGGGGTAGAAATCATAGGCACAGGTACAGTAAGAATATGGAATCACTACTGGATGCACTCATACAGAAGTAAATGTTTACCAAAATGTACATAATATCTCCTCTGTGTCATTTACTGAAACACAAATAAAGGTACTTGATAAAGGGTTATCTTTTGTGCCCGGCTTTTTTATTAATGAATATAATTTTGTACAAGATGTGTTGTCATTTTGTCGCCTTCTTAACTTGAAATTATTTTTTGGGGATCAAGATAATACTCAAAGATCTACTGATTTTCGTTTTTGAAAATCTACTTTCCAGCCACCTATGGACAATCATGTAACTATTTTTTAAGATAAACTCATCAGGGGCCTACACTTCAAACAAGAGGGATCATTCATATTGGGTAACAATCTATCTGAGTCAGAATTCTGTGCAGTAAAAGATTTGAGGGATAATCCCAATATTGTCATTACCACAGCAGATAAGGAGGGTGCTGTGGTGGTGATGGATATGGAACAATATGTTTATGAGGCACAAACACAGTTACGGAATAACAAATATTATATGCGTATGCCCTTAGACCCTACCAATATGTTTAAACAGGAGATAGATGAATTTTTGGACTTAGCTGTTGAAGAGGGAATTATAGATAAAAATACTCAGAAACAACTTACAGTGACAGATCCATATAGACTATTTTTTTATTAATTGCCCAAAATTCATAAAAATTTAACAAAACCACCTGGTAGACCTATTGTATCAGGCAAGGGTTCATTAACAGAACCACTTTCAGAATTTTTGACTCTATATCTACAACCTCTTTTGAGTTTAGTTAGATCAAGATTGAAAGACACAACTGAATTCTTACAAATTGTGGCAGATTCCCAATTTGAGCCCGGTTAGTGGATGTGCACCATTGATGTTAAATCTTTATATACTAACATTCCGCATTGGGCCAAGTTACAGGCCGTTGAATATTGGTTGACCAAGGGTAATCTTTATCCACTGGGTTTCAATACTTTGATATTGTGTATGGTGGAACAGGTACTAACCAAGAATGTTTTTTTTATTTTCATCAGGATTGTTATTGGCAAGCCTGAGGTACAGCAATGGGGGCATCATTTGCACCAATATATGCTGAACTATTTATGGGGTTCCTAGAGGAACAGCTTATCTATGACAGGGCCCATAATATCTATATAGAGGAATTGGACATCTGGCATAGGTACCTTGATGACTGCTGGCTCATTTGGAAGTCTGATCAGGAATATCTATTGGAGTTCATTCAATACCTAAATGGCAACAAGTGGGATATTGAATTTACTCTCAATATGCAGTACAGTGAAATTCAATACATGGATGTTTCTGTCACTAGAAATAGTGATAATACACTTGATACAAAAATGTTCATAAAATACCCACAATATAATAGCTTGTTGGATGCCAACAGTCTACACCCAAAACATATTATAAGAAATATTCCCAAAAATCAATTTTTGAGAATCAAAAGGATATGCTCCAATCAGGCAAGTTATGAATACTATCAGCATGACTTAAAGAACAGATTTAAGGCCAGAGGCTATAAATCGGGTCATATCATGTCAGCATATAATTGGGCGGAACAATTTAACAGAAATGAAATGCTTAGCTATAAAGAAAAAAACAATACAGGGGTTGTCCCCATTAGATTTCTGACCACATTTGGTAGGAATACTAATGTTATTAAAATGTGATCAATAGTAATTGGAATATTCTACTAGCTAACCCACCTTTGGCTAATATTCTTGCCTCAGAGTGCCAGTTTTCCTACAGGAGAGGTCATACTTTGGGATCATATCTGAACTTACATAAAAAGGGAAGACAGATGAATGCATGTGGTACACAACTCACACTTTCTGGTGATCAACTAAGGGGTTCCTTTTCCTGTGGCCATTGTTCATTTTGTGTATATATGAGGAAATCTAAAGAATTTTCTAGCAGGAATACAACAAAAGTTTTTGAGAGTCGATGTTTTGGCAATTGTGGAACCAATTGGGTCATATATATTGCCACTTGTTCCTGTTCTGCCTTTTATATTGGGCAGACTTCAAGACTGTTGAGAATCAGGATGTCAGAACATTTTAGTGACATTAGGAACAAACATCTATCCAGTGCTTTATACAAACATGTATTGTCCCATACCAGTGCAAAGTTTCAGTTTCAAATTATCGATGCCATCAGGGGTGATAATACTAATAAATTTGGATGGCATGATATGCTTAATAGCAAAGAAAAGGCTTGGATTATTAGACTAGGAGGTTATTCACCCCAGGTCTTAATGATCATTTATAAGGTGATATATACATATAAGTTGTTCAATCAGGCTTGCTTGTTTTCACAATGTAAATATTAAGATATGATAATTTTTTTTGCTTTCATTATCTATACATTAAAAATTTAGGTTTGTATGTTCATTTTAATGTTTTGTATTATATCTTTAAATGTGTAATTGTCCTTACTTATTTACTTATTAGCCAATTATCTTATGGCTATGTTAAGTCAGTTGATGGAGTGTCATGCTATCACTGAAGAAGGCTTTGTGCCAAAACCGGTCTATTGTTTGGGTCAGAATAAATGAATATTGGAAACATTCACTCTGGGTGCTGGCTGCCTTTTTGACTTTGAGCTTTCTATTTTGACTGTGCACCTGCCCATCATGCAAGTTCTTTTTTGGATTGCGTGAGCTCTGATATTGGCCCTGCAACAGTCTCTTGTCATGGTAATTTACCAGGAGTCCTACCATGGCCTTGGACTCCTGTATGCCCCAGCACTGCGCCCAGAAGCTCATGCCCTTGCCAACACCTACCATACTGCATACAGTGGAAAGCTGCAGCCAGTTATGAGCTGTATTCCCACATACGGGGTTTAAATATGGCTAATTTCCCACCCTTTGCCATAATTGGATGGTTTTGAATATGCTGAGTTAAACTAAATTACGGGCAAACCTGCTTAGCTAAGGTTGGAAGTGCTTAAAGGGGCAGGTTGAGCACTGCTTACCAATGGGCAAATCC
>NC_056745.1:793553068-793558068 GCF_019279795.1 Protopterus annectens
AACCGAGTACATTTCTGCAAACTACAAAACGGAGCTATGACAGCTCCAAATAAAGGCTGCATATTATTGAGGAAGCATGCCAATGGCCAAGTAGAAGGCCATTGGCATTGGAAACTGTTTAAAAAATAAAAAAATACAACATTTATTTTTTTCGCTGATCTTGGCTGTTTAAGCATAGGGCAGTAGCGAGCTAACAGGATCGGGAGGAAAATAATAAAATAAACCTAAAATAAGCATTCTAACTAAAAGCAGTATTCTGCCTTGCAAGTAAATGGCAGGCATAAGACAACCCGGCCAGTGAGTAATGGTTGCTAAGGAGGGAGGCTCAGTGTGGGACATGTAACTATGCATTAGCAGGCAATCCTATGCAAATGAGGGGAAGGATAGTGAATCCCAGATTTCCCCAGGGTGTGAGGCAGATCCCAAGAGTGTAAGAGTATAAATAGCTGGGTGCAAGACTAGGATATAGGTGACATCATGCTGGTATGTGTCAGGCATACTGTAAGTGGATAGGAGCCACTCTTTACAAAGTGTAAGCGGGTGTGTGCACTGCGCACCGGGTTTTACAGGAAGAAAAAGGAAGTTAAACCAGGAAATAGCAGCTCTGTGCACATATGAATACTCCATTTGTGTGGTGTACACACTGGCTTAAACATGGAGGCAATGAAAAGGGAAAACAGCATTAGGAAGGTACTCAAGGAGAACTAGCTTAGCTGGCAGGTGAAATGTATCAGAATCAGCTAATTACACAGACAGCAGACCAGCCCAGCCCAGAACACTACTATAAACTAAGCAAACATCTTCCCTTCTGGTTTTTCCACACTCTACACCAACGGTGTATACAAGCGGGGAAATTTTAACAAATAAACCTACAAAATGAGAAGGGCTGCAGCAGGCAACATAGAACAACATGTGCAAGAGGCTGAGGGTGGTGATGATATGAATGCTGCCGAACAACCCACAGTGAGGAGACCGAGAAGAGTGTACAGACCCAGGGTAACCTACCAGGGGCTACATGAGTGGGAGATAGTGGAGTGCTATAGGGTGGACAGAGATCTCCTGCAGCAAATTGTTGAGCTGTGCTGGCCACAACTGACACACCAAACTGGCCGAGGGGAACCCATCCCAGTGGATACCAAGGTATGTGTAGGCCTAGGTATACTAGCCACAGGTACCTCCCAAAGCACAACTGGGGAAATCATGGGGATCTCACATGCATCAGCATCCAGAGTATTCCACCAGTTCCTGGATGCCATGGTAGCACATGCCAGTGAGCACGTATATTTCCTCAACACACGTGAGGTGTTGACCAACAATATGCGTCTCTTCCACCAAATAGCAGAATACCCTGGGATAGTGGGTGCTATAGACTGCAAGCACATATGCATCAAAGCACCACTCGTTGAGCAGGGTAGGGCCTACATCAACTGCAGGGGCATCCCCTCCATCAACTGCCAGGTTGTTTGTGATGCCCAGGGCATTATAATGAATGTGTGCTGGCTGCCCTGGAAGCTATGACGATTCACACATATGATATCTGACGCAGCTGTACCACAGATTTGCCAATGTGGTCATCCCCTATGGTCACCTAGTGGGGGATGCTGGGTACCCACTGGAGCCATGGCTGATGACACCCTGTTACAGCTCTATGCTGTAGTGTGGTATTGACTTTGGTCAGGAGCTCTATACCCACACATGTCAGCTGTGGATGGTTTGTGTGTGTCTCACTGTCTGTGTAGAAAGCAATGTATTTTAGGCTAGTCACTTGCAGTACAGTTGAAATGCCCTTCTTTAGTAATCCTGCTGATGCCATTCATTGTGAAATGCACCCTTGGGGAAAGGCTTTGCTAGTAATCCCTGTGGTGTGTCCTATAACAGTTCCTTACTGTAGTGTGATATAGACCTCGGTCAGGTGCTCCTTACCCACACATGTCAGTTGTGTATGTTTTGTGTGTGTCTCAATGTCTGTGTAGGGAGCAATGCATTTTAGGCTAGCCACTCACAGTACAGTTGAAATGCCCTTCTTTGGTAATCCTGATGATGTCATACATTGTAAAATACACCTTTGGGGAAGTGCTTCTCTAGTAATTGCTGTGGTGTGTCCTATAACAGCTCCATGATGTAGTGTGACATTGACTTCAGTCAGGGGTTCTATACCCACACATGTCAGTTGTGCATGTTTTGTGTGTGTCTCACTGTCTATGTAGGGAGCAATGTATTTTAGGCCAGTCACTCGCACTACAGTTGACATGCCCTTCTTTGGTAATACTGCTGATGTCATTCATTGTCAAATACACCTTTGGGGAAGAAGCACTTCAGTAATGTCCGTGGCACGTACTATAACTGTGTAGTGCTGTAATATAATAAACTAGTTTGGTAGAAGAGCAACTCCCCTCCCAGACATGATAGGGGTGTATGTGTGTGTTTGTAACTTGTATCCTGTGTAGAGGTGGTTGTGAGTGTGGGCAATGTGGAGGGGATTTTTGCTTATTTCTTTTATGTTGGCCCTACTGTATATCACAATGTCAGCCATACAGGGATAACTGATGTAAATTAGCTGAGAGGCTGGGGTGCAAATCATACCCATACATGTGACATCAAGGCCAGCCAATCAAGGTTAGCAACCCCACTATTACCCAGAGCACACACTCAACCCATGTGTCATACGCACACACATGCCTAGGCAACAGCCAATATGTGGGTAATACACTGCATATTGGCCACTGATAGTAACTATGCAGTGATAGCAGTGGGCTACGGAGGGCATGTCACCCTGCCCATCAGTCCAATATGCATGTAGGTGCAGACAGTGCACCTCCACCATGTTCCCCAATGGACACCTGCATCACCTATGGTGCCTTCACATGTGACTCACAATGGACATACCATGCCTGACAACATGCCCTGTATGGACAGATGACACTGACATCAGGGAATAATGTTAGCATGTTATCAGTGTAGATGCAGGGTAAACCTGCTTGCTACTCATTACCATTTCCTGCCACATGTGGACAAGACTGGCACATCTGATGATAATTTTTGTTCACAACATGGGTCAGACACCCTAGGTACAGTAGCACATGTCACTGTACATGCATGTGGGAGGTGTGCACATCCCAGACACCATCCATGTCATGGACTAAGGAACACATACTTGGCAAGTGATGCACAGCATTGGCCATACACAATACTCACCCAGGTGACTGGATGGGGGCAATACCCACCTGTGTGGGCAAATGCAAAAACTACAGGCCAGAGCCACAATGCAGATCATTGTCATGTGGCCTGATGCCAAGGTATACCCATCACCTACCCTTGTACAGCCTGCTGGCACAGTTGACCACCACAAACCCATGCAGACATGCACCCATGCATGTCAGAACTGGCACCCTGTGTGTTCGGGTGTGTGTTGTATGTATGTCCACATCCACGCTCACTACAATCCCCCCCAGGGCATACTGATGCATGCTGTCTGATGTCTGACACCTCCTCATACTCTTTGCCCATACGACCTCCGTATGACACTTGTGGTGCATGTGATACCTGCACATTGATGTGTTGTAGCAATCCCACTAGTAATGAGTTGCACTCCTGGTCCTGCCAAATGTGTCAATGTGTGTGTGTCCCTGTGTAAATGTGCCTGTGTTGATGCTGGCACCTGTTCATGCAAACAGGCATGTGTACGTCACCTACCGTATATCTACCGTATCTCTGTTGCAGATGTCACTCACCATTACATATATGTTCTGAGTGCTCCACAGCAGGTAATCCATGTGGTGCATCCAATAACTGCATCAAACTGTGATAGCACTGCATAGTTGTCAGGGGTTTGATACTCTGTGCTGGTAGTTGTGTGATGCACACATGCATCAGTATTACTTTCCCACCCCTCCTTGACATGTATTATCCTCTGTCTGCCTCCCCCACCCCCTCTCTGGTGGATGTGGAGGCCTACACCTGCTTTGCTTAGGCAGCAGCATGTGCAATTTAAGTGATGCTCATGATCAGCTGATGGCCTCTGCATGAATTGCAGCTCTCGCCTAGCTGATTGAATGTGGAACAGCTGTGGAAGCATTCCCATAGCCAAATGCATGGAAACACACTCCAATACCTAGGAACCTCATGGTGGTGTTGGCCCTTTTCAGTCACTGTGAGCAGGAACTAGATCTGATGTTTGGCAATGTTACATGCTGTCCCATTGTGTGGTACCGTTTTGTCATACACACACATGTCCCTTGCCACAGACAGCCATCAGACCAAACTGTGTAGCAGCCCAGTATATGTAGGGTCATTCTGTGAGTGGCACATATGAGGATGGTGTAGAAGAGATAGTCAATATACTGTAATAATATGCAAGTTACCATATGTGGCTGTGGCTGTATTCACATTGGTTGTGGTTATGAACTTTCACACAGGTGTATCTTACCCTGTGCTGTGACATGGCTGTTGAGCCTGCTATATATGTAGGTACATGTGCATTCCCCCACACTAGATGTAGGCCAGTGTTGAGCCAGTCTGCCTGTAGCCTGCACAGTGCATTGTTACATGCCTAGCAGCCTAGTGTACTTACCCAGTGAGATGTCATGTGCAGATACTTGCCAGATGTACTGCTGCCTGGCCTCCCTTAAAAGTCATGTATGTCAGACAGAGCAGTGGGATGCTGTACAGATGTATGTCAATATCTAGTGGGTAGTATGTGTCCATGGCACCCCTGTACCAGCAGTCATTATGTACCAGGCGAGACAGGAGTGTGTGAATCCAAAACCAATATTGGCAAATGTATACCAGTTGTTATTTGTTATAGCCATCTACATGGCTGTCTACATCCCTATTGTCAGGCCTGGTACATGTGCACTAAGGGATTATGTGTAAACCTCTGGACTGTATAGGGTGTGTCATAAGTTCCACATATATTGGCCAATATCTCTGCTGCACTCTACAGGGGCAATACATGCTAGCGGCGGTACTTTACAATGATTTCCTTAGGATGTCTGTCAGTA
>NC_056745.1:793563068-793653068 GCF_019279795.1 Protopterus annectens
AGATTGCCCTTTTTTTTTTCAGGAGAGAGTGGGATGTTGGGGAGGGATAGCAGGTATATTTGGGGAGGTAGGTTGTGTAGGTTAACAGACAAGACAAACAAGATGCATTGAGGGCCGGTATATGACACATGTGGAGGGTAAACACCTTGGATGGGGAGGGGTGTTTGGAAGTCGCAAGCCCATGAGCCCCCAACTGGAAACAGTGGGACTGAGGTCCCCACCCATGGGCAGTCACCACTGCACCTTCCCGGCCCCAAAGGTGGCTGTGCTGGTGGCTATGTAGGAGGGGCAGGCTCACCCTCTAATTTCACTACTTAGCCCTCAAGCTGGCGTAGCCAGTCTCAATACTCCAGATTGAGATCCCTATGCACCACGGCCCAGACCTGTTGACAGGTGACAGGTTTCCCTCTGCGCCTACTCAAAGGGAGGGGGCGAGCCCCATCCCCTACAGTGGTTCCACCCGAAGGTGGTGCAGGGACCACGGAGGAGGAGGTCCCATGCTGGGCTCCAGATGTGCTGGTGCCCGGTGCCATGACCAGCTGATGTGGGACAGGTGGGTCTGCTGGGACCGGCCTTCCCCTACGAGCTATGCTGTTGTGGGTTTATGACAGATATGGGTTAGTAACAGTCAACAGCATTCAGGATTAGTTATAACAGCATGCATAGGTATTCCCATTAACCCAAAACACCAGATTTAACACAGCTGCAGAGCAAGCAGAACACATGCATATAAGGAACAAAAGTGGCCATTAGAAGAGCATGCAGGTTTCATTGATGGCAACAGGCCACCAATATGGGTGTATTTTAACATGGCACATGCATAGAAACAAATGTGAATATTTATTAACCATTAGGACATATGTTCCAACAAAAGTTTGGAGTGTACACATTCCAGTTGAGGAGTGTCATTGGGTTATTTTGCACATATGGTAAGAGTGAGAGAGAGAGTTCAATTAACAACTAATAGATCCTTGTAATTTTCACAACATTCTTAGTCGCTGCAGTGATCTTTCCCTTACATGCATTATTACTCTACCCAATAACCTTATATTGTACACTGGTATGTTTATAGATTATTATATATGTGACCTGTGTCTTACATACAGGCGTGACAAGATGTAGGTGTTAATGCAACATATGTTGTGAATTGCTGTCATAAACTTTGGGTGAGGTGCTAGAATGACAGGTTTGTTTTCATATACATTTTATGACTATGTACATGTTTGACTATCGGTTATATGTCATTAATGGCTGCCTACATTTCTTGGACCATCACACTGATTTGTCAGGGGGACAGGGTACCAGGCTGATGATATGGGCCATTTATCCTGACATGCTGGACAGACTGGAACAGTTGGGTATGAATATGCATGCAACTTTCAATTTGAACATTCTAGAAAATTTTCTACAGTTGGGTGTAATTATGCATACAGCTTTCTATCTGAACATTGTAACAAAATCTGTACAGTTGTGGGGTATGATTATGCATATAACCTAGTAGCATTCCAAGGATTCAAACCCCTGCTGTGTGTGACAAAAAATTATAGCTAACATCACAGGACACGGTGCTATCAGGGAATTGATGGAAAGCTTTCTCTTGTTTTCTATCTAAGTATCTCTCACTTGTACAATATGACTGACCTCTTGGCACTTTCAACATTGTTATGCAGGACTTCATACACATTTTATCTGCATACCACAGTGTGGGTGACACTACTTAACATACAGCAGTACTATTTATAGTATGCAACAGTTCGCCAACATATGACAGAAGAGTAAACAGAAGCACTCCAGGGGTTATACCTTTATTCACAGACTATTACACATCTATTTCTACTGGCACAACACTTTCTAAGGCTCTTATATTTATTTGTTATGACAGTACATGCAGACTAATTACTAACCTGCCTCGAGATGCTGCCTTTGCAACCTAGCATCGTGGGCTTGCTGGTTTGCAGCCTGCTCATCTGTAGCTGTCAGAGAAATACAGTGATATTTAGCCATACCTATCCATAGTATACACAAGCTAGGCAATTCTTAACTACTTAGTAGAATGAGTACTTATTCAGTACTGGGGCATTAGCCATCTGCCGAGACTCCTGGATCCACTTTTCCAGTACATCCCCCCTCCACCACTTCAGATCAGCATGGTGGTGCCTGATCTTCTCACCAGTCCGGGGGATACCTGTGGCACTGGTGAGGTCACAGGCGAGACTGTCTCAGGCCTCAGTTTTTTACTGCGAGCCCTGGTACTGGCCCTGCAGTAGTCTCTCCTCATGGTGTTTTATCAGGACAAATACCATGATTTTTGACTCCTGGATGCCCCAGCGCTGCACTGTAAAATGAGTGCCTTCACCCACACCAGCCATTCTGCCTGCAGTAGAAAGCTACAACCATTTATGAAACGTATTCCTGCCTGTGTGGTTTAAATACCGCCAATTACTCGCACTTTTCCATGATTGGCCAGGTTTGAAAAGGCTAAGCTATGGGCACACCTGCTTATGTAAGGTCGGCAGTACATAAAGGGGTAAACCGCTAGGCAGATTGGAATGGCTCCCCTACACATTGCTTACTCTTACTAAGTTGAGCTGTGCTACGGTTAGCATTGCTTAATAGTTAATTAACACTATATTTGCCTTTTGGCAGTGATTTATTATTCATTACAAGTTCTATATGTGTCTGGTATTCATGATTCTACACTTCTACTACATCTACACTTTCTTACAATAACACCTCACATCTATGCTTACTGCAGTACTCCAGTTCACATATTTATGTTACGTAGCAGGTTATACCACTTCACACTGCACATAGATTCAGTTCACATGTTTGGTTTGATTTTCCTGTGATGAGGATTAGTTTGCTGATACCTCATTCATGTCTAGTGTTATGATGGCTTAGTGGTTAACTACTGTGGCTATATTGTACAGGGTCCTGAGTTCGAGCATTACAGCGACAGTTTCTTTTGTTGCTGGGCAGAACGTGGGCCATTGGATATAGAGTGATTAAGGCCCTTTATAGTAGTTGTAAGCGGGTTTGCGCAAAGATAAGCACTGCTAACCTCTGGTTACAGTTACTTACACTCAGTTAGCTTCTACATTGCTTAATCTGTCAAGACAATGCTTATCCCCATGCAAACGCACTTAAACACGCTTACTAGTGCTTATATATGCTTACTACTGCTTATTTGTGCTTAAACCTGCTTTCTAGTGTATTTTTCATTATGACACTGACACTTCACATGTGCATTTACTGCAGTACTCCAGTTCACATTTAAATATTATTATGTAGGTTATAGAGCAAAACAATGCAAAAATATGTTCACATACAGATTTCACATGGAAAATGATATGTGCTACAGTGGGACTCAAACCGGGAATGCCTATTCGTTAGGCAGATACTTTAACCACTACACTATTGCTGTGCTGTTTCATTTGCATATATATTCCTTGTTATCCTCTTCAGCCTTTTCAGCTGCTTTAACCATAGCTAAGCGTTGGGCAAACCTGCGCACCTACGGTTAGCTGTACTCATGGTTTTAAAAAAAATATAAAAGGGTTTCTTTGTTTTATTTATATGTACTGTTGCTGTTGTACACATGGAGACTGTTGGTGGGGATATGCGGACACCTGTGAGTGGCCTTACTCATTTATTTACAGTTTCTGCTGTTCTACTTTGCAGGGGTGTGTTCATTCTGAGAGCTCTGCTCTCAGACACACCCCCTGCACTCATCCACGCTCCGTTTAGGATTGGGAGGTCAGGCAACACGCCTTCATTAATATGCATGGCACGCTGCGGTACTCCTCTTAAACTGCTGCTTCCATGCAGGACTAGATTAGTCCTGAAATGAAGATTAGTAAATCCGAGGGATTGTTTTCCCTTAAGTAACATTGGTCATAATACTGGAAATATCTGTTTATTGTCTTGTCCATGCTTTAACAGAATAAAATGGTATTTGAATGAATGACAGCTGTTTTTTTCTTTATCAGCATTAAATAATCTCTGTGTTATGGAATTGTAGACGTGTTTGGTCTTCTTTATAAAAATAAAATAAAATAAAATTACTTAAGAGAGAGAAATCTGGTATGGAATCCTTTTTTTCCTGTTTGGCGGGATTGTTATGAGTCATGTTTAATATTGTTTTTTTCTAGTGGATTAAACAATGCAGGAGTCTCAGCATAGCTCAGTAGATGAGTTGTATGACTCTGGGAAGGGTTTGTTTTTATGTGCATGATTGTTTTGCATTCATTTTAAGGGCAGGGACATGAATTAAGTCTGTTAGGCTATTAATGTAGCATAATAGAAGAGGACTTTTTCCTTCTGGGTACTTAGGAGAAGTGTTAAGTACCTCCACTCAATAATTTAATTAAAAAAATGCAAATAAAAAAACAAAAAAATGTAACTATAATGCCAATACATTTAAATAATTACAACTTCTTATATAGCATTGTGAGAAAGACCAGAGTCAGGCATCATGGTGGGGGTGGGGGGTGGGGGGTGAAAAGACTTTTAGAGGTGAGCACAGCAATGCTGATCACATTCTACCTTTTGCCCCTGTGGTAAAGTTTTCTCCTCTGTTCCTATGGCACCAACATCTTACTGGAAGGTGGACAAGGTGGACAACTAGAGCAACAGTTATTAAAGACATTTTAAATACTTCAAAGTGAAGACCTCATAATTGTAGTATGGCTTCAGTTAAAAATAGTGTGCTAAACAAAATATAGATTAAAAGGTGGTAGATCTCTTTTCATTAACTATTTTGTTACATTGCTATAAAATGGAGTCTTAAAAGATAATGTTGGTCAATTTTAATGAGATCTACCAGCAGTCAAAACAAAAAAGTAAGTGGACCTAATAAAAATGATACAAAGGGGAACGTAGAGAAGTCACGAGGATGTCTATGGTGTCACACAGTTGATAAATACACCCTTTGAAATCATGAATTATGCCATCTTAACAACCCACCACCAAAAAAATAAAATGAAACATATATAAATCAATTAATAAATGAAATAATTATTTATCAGTGTGAAAGTTAGTTAAATAAGCAGAAAAGTGGACTTATCTAATGAAAATGGTAAACTATTTGATTAATGAAACCTTTGTTTTATTATGTTTGCTTAGGATACAAAAGCTCTGCAAACATTGTTAGCTGTTTCTCCTGCCAGAGAAGAATCATAGGCACTGCCAAGTCATTACTCTTATGACTTTAGTAGTTTATACTGAAATCATGAAAGTGAAGGAGAAGGGTGGAAGGTTAATAAAACAAAATAAAATAATAGCTAATAATGTACTTAAAGGTGCCACAGCATTGAAATATTTGTGTTATTTAGCAAGCTCAGTGAAGCTACAAGCTCTTAAGCCCCATTGATTCAGACACTCCTCACATGCAGAAAGGCCATTTAATGAATTGGAGGTCAAAGGAAGGAATAGCAGCAAAACAGGATCCAAAAGAGGCCAAAGTGCAGCAAAGACTGACAGCCCAGTATCAACCAATGCTTCTCCTCCAAATCGGAATAGGTGTAGAACACAAAGAACTGTTGAAGGTGCACCAGATTTTGAAATGCAGGCAGAAACATGGATGACAATGGCTGTGGAAGAGACAGGTGATGAAGCGTCATTCATATCAGAAGGTTCCAGAGTAGGGGAATGTTTAGTAAGTCAGACATAAGATGAGTATTTAGAGGAATTCCTGGAATCCCTTCCAGAAGAAGGTAAAGCCAGATTATTTGATTTAAATTTTGAAATGCATGTTGGGACATCAGTAGGTCATGGGGGTCAAGAAGTACATTACACTTCACAGTCTGCTGACTCTGATAAATTTGGAGCATAGTTCAGGGTTAGATGAAATTAAAAAGGTAGAAAGTAGTGAGAGCATGCAGGGCACAGAAATCAGAGTGTTACAACTTTTAGCACCAATATACCTGATTCTTGAAACCCCAGCACAACTTTAACAAGTATCAATATCCCCAGAGTTCCTAGGTATAAAAAACAACAAAGAAGATGCTTCAGAATAATTGGGACTCTTGAGCTGCAGGATTTATAATATTTATGGCTTTCATTAATAAGAATGAGTGTCAGCAAGCATTCCCTTTGCAGGTTTACTTAATGACCATCAAGGGGCACAGCATGTTGGGGGGCACTGCTCAATGCTTTAGAAAATTAAAGTTTGCTAACAATCTTTTAAATTGGAAGGAGCACTACCCTGATACTTGACTGAGGGCCATGCCAGATAGACCCACCATCACCAGCACACAGGATGGTGGGTCTATCAAGTGCCACCCTAATACTTAACTGAGTGCCATGCTAGATAGACACCCCACCAATATATACAATGTGAATTCAAACACCCAACCCCAAAGAAAGCTTTTTGGTCTTTTAACAGTGGGATGTGTCTTTGGCAATCATGACATTTGAACTTGCTCAGATATTGTGAGCTTACCCTAACCAATGGGCAGCACAATTTCTGATACCGAGCTTTCAGTTGTTTTTACCATAAAATAAGCAACTCCCCCTGATAACAAGATTGTTAAGAATTTTAACTCTACCCTGGGCAAAGACATGATAACATTAAACATATTAAATGAGGAGGTCAAAACAGGAATAATGGCTGAGACATTTCAGACATCCCCTTGCCAACACTTCAGGACTTTTCCCATTGGTTTAGTACCCAAAAAGAAAGATGGCAAGTTATGCCTCATCCACTCCATCTTCTACTTCTGGTACATCAGTTAATTATTTTATAAGCAAGGAGAATACAATGGTGATGTATGCAACCACTGATGAGGTGGCACAAATCATATGGAAGTTTGCTGACCCTTGGCTTGCAAAGCTAGACATACAGTCAGCATTAAGGCTGCTTCCTATATGAAAGCAGGATTGGTCAATTCATGGGCCATCCTTCCATGATCAGCTGTATTTTGACTAAGCCATGCCAATGGGCTGCTCTGTTACTTGTTCAGTCTTTGGAGTCATTCAGCACAGCCCTTCACTGGTGGTGGAAGAGAACGAAGTCAAGAGTAGATTTCTGAATATCTGGATTAATTCCAAAACTGAAAAACCCAATCAGCAGATTTATTTTTATTGGGGTACTCTTCTTCTTTATTAGGTATAAGCTTAGACCTGTCTGACATATAGGGGAGACCAACTGCATTCTCAGCCATTATTTAAACCAACTCGGGTATTTCGTTTCCTATCAGTAAAGAAACCTGGCACTTCCCGACAGACAGACATCATGGCATATCTTTCCTCACATGTCAGCACCGTTTATCTTCAACATTAAAATCATGCCTATTACACCACAGAAGGACTTCTGTTAATGCCATTTATTGTTTACAAAAGTGGACATGGATAACCATCATCTAGCTTAAACCTATACTGCACCCACATCTTTGCATCAGGTTGTCTAACCAGATTACAGAGACATAGCCAAACACAGCTCCATGTAAAGGTCAATTAGTTATGCAGTCTAAGAAATTATCCCTTGGGTGTCTCCAAAACTTACTAACTGTCCATGAAATACACCAACTTTGTAGGAAGTGAGATACTTGGATAATTAAGTAGTGAACTTTGGATCCATACCTTTAACAAGTATCTAACTCCTAATTCAGAGATAGCAACACATGCCTGTGACCACAAAACAAATGTTATAGTAGTTTCTCAATGATAATTCGAAACAGTGTCAAAACATAAGCATGCCTTACAGAATTATAGAAAACCATTATTCAGACCATAATACTAAACAACAAAAAATGATCAGTTTGCTTGATGATAAACCTAAAATGTACATTTTGGTATAAAGTTGAAGCAACAGAAGGTTAACATTAAAAATGTCAGCATAACAAAGTAAAATGTGACATACAGCACACACTGTAATACATAACCTTATAACTTGCAAATAAGAAACCTTATGCAGGGAATTGTACCACACCCCCTCCACTAATTAAATATACCAACTTTGGGATTGAATAATACCAGGGGAAAAGACATATTCCACATACCCAGTTTAGTAAACTTACACAAATATTGATACCTTTCTTGTTGACCAAATAAATGAACAAAATGCTGTCAACAAGCTGACATATACACACACACACACACACACACACACACACACGTGTGTGTGTGTGTGTGTGTGTGTGTGTGTGTGTGTGTGTGTGTGTGTGTGTGTGTGTGTGTAGGTCTGATCAGCACCATTACTTTGAAAGACATAGATAAGCTTCATTCTCTCATAATCACTCAAGTGATTTCTGAGGTCTTATACTGGAACCCCTCTCATGATTAAGGTGTGGTACTTTTGTTGTTCTTCATCCTTTCATCTGAACATATAAAATATTTCCAAAATATAGCTGCAATGAGTTCTGATTACTTTATAATCAAAGTGATACACATTTCTCTGGAATGAAACCTTTCTTTTCACTATATTAATGTTGCCCTTTCTGCCCTACATTTAGCCTTCCATGCAGTAAGAGATGTAATTTAAAGATAACATTATGCATGTACTTTGGGCTAAAATCACCACCTCTTTGCTATGTGCATTCTATAGATGAGCTCCACATCATATTTCTTTACTTCTGACAGGCCTACATTGCCATTAGGCTGTTATTTTTTTCCTTGTCAATCAGTTCACAGCAGATATAAACATGAGACATCTGTTCTGGTGGAATAGCATAGTATCAAAAAACAAAAATTGACTTGCAAGCAGGAAACAAGGCTCATGCACCGGATTTTATTAACTACTCCATATCAAGTACTTTCATCTCAAAAGACTTCTTCAAAATCCTAGCTAATCATTTCAAAACCTTAATTTATATAGACACACCCCAACCAATTAAATTAAACCATTTCAATCACATAACCTAATAAGTGAACACTTAACAACTTTTCACTCACACACTTAAGTGAATGATATAGACATGACCATTGTGTTATTAAAATACTAATGTTTTCAAAGTCTAGTTGCCTTTAAACACAAGTGGCTGGAGAATGTAACTTTTCCATTCAAGTCCAGATAAAAATGGACTCCAAGCCTAAGCAGTCAAACAGGAGCACAAAATTTTGTTTTCTGCTTGCGAGTCCATTTCTGTTTCTTGGTTTCTTATTTGTTTTGTTTACAACGCAGTAACAAATAATCTCAAGTCTTTAGCATGTTGTTATAAAAGAAAAAAAATATTCTCGGAAAAAATATTATAGATAAATAGATAGATGGATAGATATTTCACATGGTAAATGTTAAAGAAAAAATATACTTTTTGGAAGTGCACACTGTCATTCACACATCTGAGGTTCTCTTATCTCCATATTTGTAATGGTATTAGCACCTGTAATGTGTTACATAAGGCTGTGTATTCAATTGTCTCCTACAGATTTTTTAAGATAATCTGAAAGCAGTATAGATAATAATGGCATTTGTAAGTGTGGACAGATTAATGTCAAAATGATCATTATTATCTGGGAAACTGCAGAATTTCAAAAATATTTAGCTGGAAATAAAATAGTTCTTTCAAAGTAAAATATATAAAAGCTGTTAGAATCATAAATATTCAATATTACTGTAAGTTTCGTCTACATGTTTCTGTATAAAAGCGTGACTTTCATTATTTTTAATTGTTTCATTATTTTTAAATGTTGTTTCATAATTAATGAAAATTCATAATGCAGCTGCTCCTCTTCCTTTAGAGTTAGGAACAAAAGCTAAGGGCATTTACAGATAATCATTTCAGTACTATCCCTTAAAATTTTTATTAGAATATGTCAGGCATAGCCCTTCATTTCCAAAGACCTTTATAGCCAAAGACAGTCAGTAATCTGTCTGTACAGAGATTAGGAGATAATTAGAAACTGTCATATCATAACATAGGGGATTATAATCAGTGCCTCTGATCCTAAGCAACTTTTGACATATTTGAGAAATGGATGTCAAAAAATTCCCCAAACAGTGCAATGTCAAGAATCGCAGATTCAGAAGCAAGGTCAATTTGCACAGAGATATGATTAATTAGCAGCTAATGTCCATGTCTCTGAAATGAACACATGCACAAACACCATACAACAGGTATTCACACACCCTATATACACACATACATACACACACACACACACACACACACACACACACACACACACACACACACACACACACACACACATGCACTCACTTATGCACACACAAGTATACATACAAACACATAAGGCTATAAACACATAAGGCTTTGTAATATCAACCTACAGTTGCAGTATGAGTTGTGATCATTCATTTCAGGGAGAGATCACATGGTTAATTCAAACTAGCTGCTCCTTCTGCTGAGTGGTGGATTTGCAAGGGACTTCACTAGCTAAGCCAGTGTGTATGCTACAGCTACTTCCAATAGACAACAGAAGTGGGAGTGCAGTCTCTCAAGTTAATCAGGTTACTACAATGTAGATATCTTTCTAGACAAGGCTTTTACATCATACACTGACAAATGAGGGCTCCAAACAGTAACATAAAATCTTAAAAACCAAAAGCAGCAAAAAACAACAAACTCCGGCTCTGGACACCATGAAGGAATTTATTTATGTGCACATGCTTCAAAAATCATTCAAAATATCGCTTTATCAAGTGTGAAAAACAGATAATCATAACATACATTTAAATACAGTCACACTGTCACATGATTTAAAAGCTTGATACTCACTGACTAAAATTCAATTATTTCCTTAATGGCTTTGGGTTTAAAACACACTTTATCCTCACAGATCCAGTTAAGTCAGGAGTATAATCATCTCTCTGTATATTAATTCATTTGTACTCCATTCTTGCAGTCTTATATAAACTATCTCCTTCTCTAAAATTATTAAATGATGCTGTTTCCAATACTCCTCATATTATGTCAGATAAGAAATCACGAATCCTTTCTTTAAGTTGTGGATGATATTTATGGTTTGGAAAGTAGAGGATATGCTGGAAGATTTTATCAATTATTTAACTGAGACAGTTGGTTTATTAAAGTTTAATCATAGACCTTCTTGGAATAAGACACACTTTTTAGACATTTGTATGCAGAGGGATAAGTTAGGCTTATTAAAATCCATGGCCTACAGGAAAGAGATAAAAAGGAACACCTCCTTAGAAAGGACTAGTATGCATCTTCCATTTTTTGTCAAAATATACCAAAAGGATAAATGCTTATATTGGCAAGACTGGTGATAAAAACTTAAATATTCACTTAGATGAGTTATGTGATGAAAACTTAAATATTCAATTAAATTTTTTTATATATGTTATTTTTCTAAAAAGAGTTATAGAAAGGATGAGACTGAATCCTGAACATAGACAAGGTATTAAAAAAACTATTATTTAGACAGTGGAGACAGGGAGAAAGGAAATTGAAAACTACTGATTTACGAATGTCTCTTTCCTATAATAGACATTCTAATTCAATTAAAGACATCATAGCAAAGCATTGACATACATTAAATAATGTAGGAACTTTAGATGAGGTTTTGCCTAAGAAATCATGTTTAGTTTTAAGAGTTCTCAAAATTAAAGCAGTTATGTTATAAAGAGCCACTTATGGTAATTAAAGAACAGTGCAAAGAAAAGGTACAATGCCATGCAGAAAATGTATGTTTGTAATTATATAAAAGGGGCTCAATTTTTATTCATCCAATGACAAAAAGGTGCTATGGAAAACATCAATATTATGATTGTGATTCATGTAATGTTACTTACCTGGCTGATTGACAAGACTTCCTCTCGTTTTATGTGGGCAAGACCAATCCCATACTTAAAGAAACAATATGTGATCACTTATCTAAAATAAGAAGAGGGGTTGAGACAAATGCTTTATTGAAATGTATATAGGCAGAGGGTGTGCAGCACAGGTTTAAGTTTTTAGTATTGGAGTTATAACCTGATAATTTTGGGGGGTGGTATTTTAAATAAGAGTGAAAGAATGGAGTGCAAATGAAGTAATATATTGAGAGCCGATTACACTCTTGGCTTAAATGGATCTGTTAGTATAACGTGATCATAAACTCGAGGCTATTAAAGAAATGATTGATCTTAGCTGATAATATTAAGCTTTTAAAGCATATGATAATGTGATTGTATTTAAATAGATGTTGTGATAATCTGTTTTTAACACTTGATAAAGTGATATTGTGACATATTTGTATAGCTTGTGTATGTATATAAGTTCCTTCATGGTTTCCAGAGCCAGAGTTTGCTGTTATATCACATCAAGCCATTTTGAATCCCAGTTTCTTTTTCAGTTTCAGTCTTTATTGCTGTTAAAATTAGAACTATTGCTTTGTACAGGCAGTTATCAAATTAATATAATCTTCATCTATATGACCATGTCTCACTCCTCTTCTTATAATTATTATTGAATGTTTTAATGTGTAATCAGCTGCATTGTCTCCCACTTTTTTATTTTACTTATTTATGTATTTATTTAGTTATTTATTTGGATTTTTTACTGGAATGATCTGACTTGACCATGCAAGATCCTTTGTTAACAGAGGGCTGGGGAAAACAGTTCTAACACTAAGCACTGAATAAAGCAATTTAAAACAGTAACAACAGTATTAAAGCAGCGACAAAGAAACACTGATTTAAAACCTTAATTATAAATGCTATTATAAAACTAATGGCAGGCAAAGTTATATAATAAATTGACAGAACTACAGGAATGAAATAATATGTTGAAACATGAATTAATAAAAATAATCAGGTGATAGACGTACTTGAGGTTATGCTGACAGGAAGATGTAGTGTTAGTGAGAAATGAGATAGATGGCAAAGTTAAATGTGAAGACAGCAGTTGCATAAATAGGAGTAATATAGGCTGAGTGAGGGGAGAAATTAGTGGGTAAGATAGATGCTATAATCAAAACAAGAGGGAGATAGGATTAAATGTATTGGAAAAAGAAAAAAAATATTAAGAAAATGAAAAGCTGTGTAGGTGAAAGGGTGTGTGGTTGTGCTTGGGTATATGAATTTATATGTACTGGAGATAAAACATTCATGAAGGTGGGCTACACAGGGAGGGACTTGAGATATAAAGTAATGTGTAAGTAAAAGTTAGGAAGAGCTGTTGGTTAAGTGAAACTAACCATTGGGGGAGACACAAGTACAGAGCCAGGAGTGAGGCAAAGAATCAGTTTGTCTGAAGATAATCAATGGTTGTATTTATCAAGTCAGTAGGAAGAGAATTCCAGATCTTAGATGTGTAAGGAGTCATGGAAAGAGTCGCTTAATGTTTTTTGATGATTACTATGCTTCTTTCTATTTAGTGGAGATATCTAGGAGATAAGGGCAATGGTGATAAAGAATTCAGGAGTGGATATTTTTTCTGGGAAGTATATAATATTATGAGCAAGATTTAGTTATGAGAAGCTAATGCAGTTCGAGAAATTGTGACAATTTATTTATTTATTTATATTGTGAGAGCTAAACAGTAATGCGTTAAAATGAGCATTTTGGCAGTATAATAACCTGCTACTAAGTCCCCCCAAAAATAAATTACCTCTACTTTTTGTCCAAAATCCAATTTCCCTAAAAAAAAAAACTTTACATTTTCTCCATCATATTACCCAATATGCAAAACTACTTGGCATGACAATCAATGACAGTCTTAAGTTCAATTTACATAGCCACAACTGGATCCAGAAAACTCAACAAAAACTAGTAAAGAAATTCCTTACAAACTTTGCCAAGGTTACTGTATCTACCAGTCACCTATTTCCCTCTTTCCTATATGGACCCCTCATATGACAAACTTATAAGCCTCACATAGTTTTAAGTTTTAACAGTGCTATAACAAAGCTGCCAAATTTGCTTGCAAAAGATCCACCATTATTTAGCATGGAAAGCACTTAACTGGCTCAAGCTTCCTCACCACCTATCTTATCGTCAGCTCACCTTAACCCATAAAATCATTCATACCTCATCCACCTGGCCAGCAACTAGACCACTGCTCTAATACTAGCTTCCAAGTCATCTGCTTTAGTAAAATAATAAACAACTGCTTACCATTTACATACCACAAAGGGTTGCTGGGGTCAGTCTCTATTCCAATAGTGTAGCTAGAATTTGGAATAAAATTCCTGTGTCAATCAAGTTCATTACACACCTTCAACTTTTAAAATCATAACTAAAAGACCTCCTCTCTGCCTCCTGCCTTTGTCCCTGCTCCTCATCTGGGACATAGCTCTCTAAAACCTTTCATCACCTTTCTTATACCTCCCTTTAAAGCATTAAATCACTTAACCTGCTTATCCCCTTCTGATACCTCACTTTATTGTATTTCCTAAACCACTATACCTACTTCTAATTAGTACAACTAAATTACTATTCCAACACTACTTCTCTGTTAACACTCAAACATGATTATCTCCTCTAATATCTCACTCTTGTATTTCTTAAATTACTCCTACCTATTTTATACACCACTCTTCTATCTGTAAAGTCACAGTACAAGGCTTGTAAATTGAATGTTTGTGAATATTAATTCAGATTTTATTATACTGACTATTATGCAACTTATGCACTAAAACCACATTATAAATTTTGTTATTGTAAATATTGATTGCATTAAATATGATACCTTTGAGTTTTTCTCCCTGAGTCTCCACTGAAAAAGGACGCATGCTGGCTGTCAATGACAATCTTTCTAAATTAGCTGATTAAAATAGACTCAGTTGGTTTGTGACCACACACAACAGACACACGTGCATATGTGTGTGTGTGTGTGTGCGTGTGTGTGTGTGTGTGTGTGTGTGTGTGTGTGTGTGTGTGTGTGTGTGTGTGTGTGTGTGTGTGTATAAACTTATTATTTGCTTTAAAGCCATATTCACCCTTTTTCAAGCGCAAACAGTGTATATGGTCAGCTTTGTGATAATTTATAATCACACTTCTAGCCATCCAGAATGGGTTTAAAGATGTCGAAGGGAGTACTTTTTTGATATGTATGGGGAACTTATTCTAGAAACAGGGAATACATTACATTAGCTACCTGTTATGCTAGCTTGCATTGTTAATGTGGGAGTGTAGGCTTAGGTCTTAAGAACAGGTGTTTATTTAATCCCTGACTCTATTTAAACAAGGAAATTCAAAGAACAACGTGTCATTCATAGGTTCATAGGTTCATAGGTTCGTACTAGGCTATCTGCCCTAGGGCATTTATAAGCCTAGCCAGAGTGTGTGTGGCTTTCACCACCCCTTTGGATGAGAATACTACGCCCTTTTAGGGTTTAGTTTACTGTGCCTCTGTCTAGTAGTGACACAGAGATGACCCCCGGGGTAAACCTATGATCTCCCATCCACTCGTCAAGATTTCTCTTGAATAGAGTCAGTAAGGGGCTCTGCCTAACATGGACTGGGATTCTGTTCCAGAGTGTAGGGAGCCTCTGGGCTATGAATCTGTCCCTCCAGCACGTCCTATTTATTTCTGTGTTGAGGTTTAAGTCTCTTGCTCTCGTGGCTCTGATGGATTTGGATTTTCTGAGGTGGAGCATGTCCATTAATTCCAGATTGGACATCGCCTTGTACATCAGGCACAGATCACCTCTGAGTAGGCGGTATGCGACTGAATAGAGCTGGAGTTTTTTCAGTCGGGCAGCATATGACATATGTTTAAGACCCTTTATCCTCTTGGTGAGGAACTTTTGGGGTCTTTCCAACTGCTGCAGGTGTCGGGTGAGATAAATCGAAAATGGAGCATTGTACTCAATCATTGGCCTGATAAGAGAAGAGTACAGGGGCACAATGACCTCTCTTGATCTAGATGTGAAACTCTTCATGATAAGGTGGGCAATATAGAAGGTCTTCCTAACCACTTTGGCAATGTGAGTGTCAAATGAGAGGTTACTGTCAACCTGGGTCCGTAGGCCCCCGATTACCTCTTCCGTACTTAATGGATTACCACCTATGTGGTAATTTGTGGGTACCTTGTTTTTCCCAAAGGGTATGACTATACATTTTTTGGCGTTCAGCTTAAGGCCATGGCTCTGGCATCAATTATCCGTTTCTATGAGGCCTCTCTGAAGGATGTTTGTGTCCGCTGGAGTATCAATTATGGCGCCCAGTTTGCAGTCATCTGCGAACTTTGTCAGCCACAATCCTCCTATGTTTGCCTGTACCTCAGAAAAATAAATGCCGAACAAGAGGGTCCCAGGACTGAGCCCTGTGGGACACCGCTTGACTGGCTTAGAGTCTGACATAGCTCCAGCAACTCTGGCCCTGTGGGTTCTGTCCTTGAGCCAGTTTGCAACCCATCTTGTGACATATGGGTTTACATTTAAGCTGGTGAGTTTGTCTATGATGCCTGAGTGGGGTATTGTGTCAAAGGCTTTTGCAAGGTCAAGGTAGGCTGTGTGAACTGCCTTACCCTCATCAATGGCCTTAGTGACTGTTTCAAAAAAGTCGACCAAGTTCAAAAGGCAGGATCTGCCCTTGACAAAGCCAAATTGGGTAGGATCCAATGTCTGTAGGTCCCCAATGTCTTTGTTTATGAGTTCCGTAATGATCCTCTCCATAGCTTTGCAGACCAGGCTCGTCAAGCTTATGGGGCGGTAATTTCCAAGGTCCGTAGAAGCACCGCCTTTGTGAAGTGGGACTACTGTTGCCGTACGCCGCTCTTTGGGTACGTATCCTTTAGTAAGGCTAAGATTAAACAGCAGCCTTATGTGTGGGTTTAGTTCCTCTTGGAGTTCATGCAGCACACAGCCCGGGACACCGTCCGGTCCCATTGAGGCTGTGTTTTTAGCTTTAGAGAGGGCGGCTCTCACCTGGGCATCTGAGATGTTAGGGAGGCTACACTCTGCTGGGATAGTTATTTCTCCTTTGGGGAGGGAGGAGAAATTTGCACTGAACCTGTCTGCCAGAATGTTGGCAATGTCAGTGGGTTCAGTGTATTTTGTGTCACTTTGGACTAACTCTGAGCATATCTGGGAGTTTCCACCCAGGTTTCTAACATAGCTAAAGAAGGCCTTGTGATTGTCTTTTGTGTTTTTTGTGATTTTTCTCTCAAAGTTGGCCTTGGATTATTTTATGAGTGATTGTAGTTTTTGCTAGTACTGATCAGAGATGCCTTCCCTTTTAGGGATTTTGCTCTGTCATGTAGTAGCTTCCTCCTCCTGTTGTAAAGTTTGTTTATGGCTGGGGTCCACCAGACCGGGCGCCTGCCTTTGGGGGAATGGGTCTTGGTTTTATTTGGGATTGCATGATCCATGCATTCTTGAAGGTGCCCGTAGAAGGCATTTGCAAAGGATTCAGCAGTGTGTGTTGTGGTTTCCACTGGCCCAGGGGCCTTGAAGGATACCACTTCAGTCTTAAGAAGTGTGAAGTTGGCTTATGAGAAGTTCTTCACTGTGGTCTTTTGTGCAGGGGATGGGGGTGGGATGTGGATTTCCAGTGAGATTAATTTATGATCTGATCTTACCAAAGAGGGATATACTTCCGGTGTGGAGCATTTTGTCCCCATGTTTGTGATGATCAGGTCTAGTATATTGTCTCCTCTTGTGGGAATGGTGACTAGTTGTTCCATTGCATTTGAGTTTATGAATTCTAGGAACCTTTGGGCTAGGGTGTTGGGGCTTGAGTAATGTTCCCAGTCTATGTTTGGGTAGTTGAAGTCTTCCAAATGATGGTATTTGGAGAGACATTCATACTCTCCAGTGTCTTCAGGAAGGCTGTGTGGGGTTCCTGAGTTTGAGAGGGTGGTCTGTAGCATGCTACAAACTGTAAGGCAGTTTTGCCTATGGTTAGTTGCACCTGGATGGTCTCCGATGCTTCGTGCATTGCCACTAACCTGGAGGTGTGGGTATCTTTGATGAATATGGATACCCCCCCCCTCCTTTTGTGGTTCGGTCCAAGTTTTGGGGCCAGAAAGTATGATATGAGGTAAAACCTGATAGTGCTGGGGTGCTCTCAGGAGCCTTGAACCAGGTTTCAGTCACTGCACAGACATCGATGTTCTCCATACCGAGGAGGGCCTCGAGGGCGTGCATCTTGAGGTTTAGACTTCTGGCATTGAGCAGCATTACCCTTAGTTTTTTTCCACCTGTGTTTTCTAGGGAGGTAGGTTTGTCATTTGAGCCTTGCCTAAAAAAGGCACTATGGGGGTGGCAAGAGCCTTGGCCAATATCCGAAGCCCAGGGTGACAGGTGCAAGCCATCCCTTGTGAAGCAGCGTGGCTTGTCAAGCATGTCATCCCAAGCAGACAGACATTGGATCCGCTTAGAATGACACCAGTAATTAAGCCAATTGTTAAAACTGATCATTTTGTCTTTGTACTGTGGCATCATTCTTGGTGAGGGTAAGATGCTGCTCAGGGTCAGGGTCATACCGGCCTGGGCTACATAATCAGAGAGCTCCTCTATGTCTCTTTTCATGTAGTCCAGGGAGGTACGTCTCAGGTCATTCACACCAACATGTACAATGACTAAGTCATATTTGTACTTGCTGTGGAGTGACCTGAGTGCTTGTGTTATGTGGCGGATTCTAGCTCCCGACAGGCAGCTTACTGTGACCTTTTCCTTGTTCAGTCTGGTGAGCGGGATGTCAGTGTGTCTGACTATGGAGTCACCTATTACAAGTGTGTCTGGCATGTTGTTTGGCCTTAAGGGCTGTGACTGTTTAGCACACTGACTTTGTGAACTATGTGTTGCATGTGCTATGTCTTGAGGTGGCGGTTGCTTGGGTGTCTGCTTTGGAGGCCTCTGTTGTTTTGGTAGATTTTTAATCAGCGCCTCCGAGTATGTTTTTGTGTGTTTATGTGTTTGGTTTGCAGTTGTGATAGTTCTATGTGAGACTGGGTTTGTGGTGTGCGTAATTACCTTCTCCTCCTGACTGGTCTTGTCAGTACTGAATTGAGAGAGCTCAGCCTCCAATTTGGCTATATAGTTGCATCTCTCGCATATATTTGTATTTGTTCGGAGGAGGAGAGGGTTGTCTGTGTACATGAGGCAATTGTAACATTGCCTCAAGATTCCCAGATTCACCAGCTAAAGAGGAGAGGACGCCAGCAACTGACCCTTCGACATGCTAGAAATAGTGAAAAAGATTGCTGTGTAACTGAGTCAGAAAGGACCTATAGGGAAATGGGTACTCAAGGAAATTTAGGTGAATGAAGTACTTTCTTTTGTTTGAGTGCTTTACCTGTATAAAAAATGCTTTAGGAGCAAGTGCTGATCTTTTCAGATAGAGTATAGGCTGTTTAGATTGCAAGTAGAACAGTTCTAAGGGAAAAATTGAAGAGCAGACTTTACGGAGCCAGAAATAGTTTAAACTTGATTAACCGGCACTGCCCTATGCTGCTCTATGAGCAACTTCGAGCTAATTCACGCTAAAATGCGCTAAAGCATGCAAAAGCGGGCTTTATAACAGGGGGTTGAAAAGAGCCAGGAATTGACCCAAAATGGCCAATAAACTACAAGTTGCTGGGCTGGAACCAATCCTCTAGGGACAAATAGGTTGCTCAATGCTCCCCACTCCCACTGGTGAACAAAGAAGCTTCCTCTTATCCAAATAAGGATATGGATAGCACAGGAACTAAGACAAAGCCCAGAGATCAGCAAAATCTGAAGACTGGACTATTCTAGTTCAGAAAAGCGGGAAAACAAGGATATTTTTTTTGGGTTTTTTTTCACAGAGAAAGGTGAACAAGATACAGTAACAAACAGTAAATGTTATAAAACAGTTAGCGCATCTGGGTGTGTTAGTCTAACAATTAAATTAAACAAAAATAACTTTTAAAGTGATAACAGTATAAATTCAACACAAGTACAGTAAAAACAATATGCAGAGCTGTTTTTTAAGCGAAATGCAGTCGAGATGCAGTAATTTAAGCGAAAGCCAGAGAAAATACTTATAAATCCAGGAAAGTCACTCTTTCACTCTCTGCTGCCTGTAGAACTCTGCAGGACACCACGAGGAGCTGTGCTGAGTCTTTTAAAGTGAAAAAGTGCAAAAGCGGCTTTATAGCAGGGGTTGAAAAGAGCCAGGAATTGACCCAAAATGGCCAATAAACTACAAGTTGCTGGGCTGGAACCAATCCTCTAGGGACAAATAGGTTGCTCAGTGCTCCCCACTCCCACTGGTGAACAAAGAAGCTTCCTCTTATCCAAATAAGGATATGGATAGCACAGGAACTAAGACAAAGCCCAGAGATCAGCAAAATCTGAAGACTGGACTATTCTAGTTCAGAAAAGCGGGAAAACAAGGATTTTTTTTGTTTTTTCTTTTTACAGAGAAAGGAGAAAAAGATACAGTAACAAACAGTAAATGCTATAAAACGGCTAGCGCACTTGAGTGTGTTAGCCTAACAATTAAATTAAACATAAAATAACTTTTTAAAGTGCTATCAGTATAAATTCAACACAAGTACAGTAAAAACAATATGCAGAGCTGTTTTTAAGCGAAATGCAGTCGAGATGCAGTAATTTAAGCGAAAGCCAGAAAAAATACTTATAAATCCAGGAAAGTCACTCTTTCACTCTCTGCTGCCTGTAGAACTCTGCAGGACACCACGAGGAGCTGTGCTGAGTCTTTTACAAGTGAAAAAGCTCACAAATGTGGGCTTTATAGCAGGGGGTTGAAAAGAGCCAGGAATTGACCCAAAATGGCCAATAAACTACAAGTTGCTGGGCTGGAACCAATCCTCTAGGGACAAATAGGTTGCTCAGTGCTCCCCACTCCCACTGGTGAACAAAGAAGCTTCCTCTTATCCAAATAAGGATATGGATACCACAGGAACTAAGACAAAGACCAGAGATCAGCAAAATCTGAAGACTGGTCTATTCTTGTTCAGAAAAGCGGGAAAACAAGGATATTTTTTTTGTTTTTTTTTTACAGAGAAAGGAGAAAAAGATACAGTAACAAACAGTAAATGCTATAAAATGGCTAGCGCACTTGAGTGTGTTAGCCTAACAATTGAATTAAACAAAAAATAACTTTTTAAAGTGCTAACAGCATAAATTCAACGCAAGTACAGTAAAAACAATATGCAGAGCTGTTTTTAAGCGAAATGCAGTCGAGATGCAGTAATTTAAGCGAAAGCCAGAAAAAATACTTATAAATCCAGGAAAGTCACTCTTTCACTCTCTGCTGCTTGTAGAACTCTGCAGGACACCACGAGGAGCTGTGCTGAGTCTTTTAAAGTGAAAAAGTGCGCAAAAGCGGGCTTTATAGCAGGGGGTTGAAAAGAGCCAGGAATTGACCCAAAATGGCCAATAAACTACAAGTTGCTGGGCTGGAACCAATCCTCTAGGGAAAAATAGGTTGCTCAGTGCTTCCCACTCCCACTGGTGAACAAAGAAGCTTCCTCTCATCCAAATAAGGATATGGATAGCACAGGAAGTAAGACAAAGCCCAGAGATCAGCAAAATCTGAAGACTGGACTATTCTAGTTCAGAAAAGTGGAAAAACAAGGATTTTTTTTTGTTCTTTTTCTCTTTTTTACAGAGAAAGGAAAAAAAGATACAGTAGCAAACAGTAAATGCTATAAAACGGCTAGCGCACTTGAGTGTGTTAGCCTAACAATTAAATTAAACAAAAATAACTTTTTAAAGTGCTAACATTATAAATTAAACACAAGTACAGTAAAAACAATATGCAGAGCTGTTTTTTAAGCGAAATGCAGTCGAGATGCAGTAATTAAAGCGAAAGCCAGAAAAAATACTTATAAATCCAGGAAAGTCACTCTTTCACTCTCTGCTGCCTGTAGAACTCTGCAGGACACCACTAGGAGCTGTGCTGAGTCTTTTACAAGTGAAAAAGCGCGCAAAAGCGGGCTTTATAGCACGGGGTTGAAAAGAGCCAGGAATTGACCCAAAATGGCCAATAAACTACAAGTTGCTGGGCTGGAACCAATCCTCTAGGGACAAATAGGTTGCTCAGTGCTCCCCACTCCCACTGGTGAACAAAGAAGCTTCCTCTTATCCAAATAAGGATATGGATAGCACAGGAACTAAGACAAAGCCTAGAGATCAGCAAAATCTGAAGACTGGACTATTCTAGTTCAGAAAAGCGGGAAAACAAGGATTTTTTTTTGTTTTTTTACAGAGATGGGAGAAAAGATACAGTAACAAACAGTAATGTTATAAAACGGCTAGCACACTTGAGTGTATTAGCCTAACAATTAAATTAAACAAAAAATAACTTTTTAAAGTGCTAACATTATAAATTCAACACAAGTACAGTAAAAACAATATGCAGAGCTGTTTTTTAAGCGAAATGCAGTCGAGATGCAGTAATTTAAGCGAAAGCCAGAAAAAATACTTATAAATCCAGGAAAGTCACTCTTTCACTCTCTGCTGCCTGTAGAACTCTGCAGGACACCACGAGAAGCTGTGTTGAGTCTTTTACAAGTGAAAAGTGCGCAAAAGCGGGCTTTATAGCAGGGGGTTGAAAAGAGCCAGGAATTGACCCAAAATGGCCAATAAACTACAAGTTGCTGGGCTGGAACCAATCCTCTAGGGACAAATAGGTTGCTCAGTGCTCCCCACTTCCACTGGTGAACAAAGAAGCTTCCTCTTATCCAAATAAGGATATGGATAGCACAGGAACTAAGACAAGAAGGCTAAGCAGAGATATCCCATTTGGAGTGTACTGATGACTGAGAAGAAGGATAGCACATTTAGAATACTAGAGTAGTTTAGGGTACTAAAACTTGGAATTCCTTTGGTTAATAAACACTGAAATTCTTGGGATGATTTAGGTGATTAACTTATTCAAGCCTATAGCACCATTTTTGTATACCTCCAATTCACACCCATAGCTCATTATTGCATCCACACCTTTTTTAGCATCTAGCTTATTGAACATATTGATGTACCAGCTAATAATAGGCAATATTAGAAAGTGTGAGGAGTTAGTGTGATACCAATATTTGTTAATCTAGGATGCCTTGCAGCACAGAAATTGATCACTGTTTGTCACATTATTCATATTTTCATATTTATGTTTTCATATCTGAGAGCCCTACAAGATATTGTGGGGCATGGTGTGATACACCATGGTGGGAGACTGGAAAATTCACTGACAGTGCTCTTTTACATCACACTGATCCCCGGATTCAGCAAACCCTGCACGGTGTGCAAGACTAGTACAGGAGCTCCAGCAGGCAATATGTCTGCCGTGTAATCCAGGAATAAGTTGTAGGGACATGCACAAGTGGCCCTGCACAGACTCAGCCCCTGTATGCAAATTACCCCATCTGCAGGAGAAATCCATGCAAATGAGGTGAATTTGTGATCCAGGAAGCTGGAAACCGGCCATGCAGGACTAGTGTAATCTGCCGAAATGTACTCCGTCAGTAACAGAGTACATTTCTGCAAATTACAAAATGGAGCCATGACAGCTCCAAATAAAGGGTGGATATTATGTAGAAAGCATGCCAATGGTCAAGTATAAGGCCAATGGCATGGAACACAGTTACAAAAATATAAAAATCAACTTTTATTTTTTTCAGCCGATCTCGGCTGTTTAAGTGTAGGGCAGCAAAAAATAAGAAAAAAACCCCAAAATAAGCACCAAATTCAATATTTTGCCAATATACTCAATGGCAGGCAGAAGACAACATGGCTAGTGAATAGTGCTTGCTAAGGGGGGAGGCTCAGTGTGGGACCTGTAACTATGCATCAGCAGGCAGTCCTATCAAATGAGGGGAATGATACTGAATCCCAGATTTCCCCTGCATGCTTGTCAACACCCAACAGTGTAAGAGCAGGAATAGCTTGGTGCAAGCCTAGGAGTTAGCTGACATGATAGGGGTGTGTGTCAGGCATACCTTAAATGGATTGGAGTCCTGTAGCTCAGGTTTGCCCTTAGCTTAGCAGAGCTAAGCAAGGGGGTGTGTCTGATGCTGCCTAGTACTCTTTACATTGCCTAAGTGGGTGTGCGCACCGCTCACCGGGTTTTAAAGGAAAAAAAAGTAAACCAGGAAATAGCAGCTCTGTGCACATTTGAGCACTGTGTTAGTGTGGCGTGCCCCTAGGTTTAAACAGGAAGGCAATGGGAAGGGAAAACAGGAGTAGGAAGGTAATCTAGGAGAACTATCATAGCTGGCAGGTGAAATGTATCAGAATCAGCCAATTACTCAGGCAGCATCCCATCCTAGCCCAGAATACTACTATAAACTATGCAAATACCTTTCCCTCTGTTTTTTCCCACATACTCTACACCACTGGTGTATACAAGCAGGGAATTTTTAACAAACAAAAACAACAGAAAGATAGAGGCTGCAGCAGCTATAAGACATCAACATGTGGAAGAGGATGAGGGTGGTGAGGATGAGAATGCTGTCAACCAACCCACAGTGAGGAGACGGAGAAGGGTGTACAACCCAAAGCAACCTACCAGGGGCTACAAGAGCTGGAGATAGTGGAGCACTATCGGGTGGACAGGGACCTCATACAGCAAATTGTTGAGGTGTGCTGGCCATGCCTGACACACAGAACTAACAGAGGGGAACCCATCCCAGTGGATACTAAGGTATGTGTAGGCCTAGGAATACTAGCCAGAGGTACCTCCCAAAGCCCAACTGGGGATATCATGGGGATCTCACAGGCATCAGCATCCAGAGTATTCCACCAGTTCCTGGATGCCATGTCTGCACATGCCAGTGAGCACATATATTTCCTCAACACCCGTGAGGTGTTGGTCAGCAATATGCATCTCTTCCACCAAATAGCAGAATACCCAAAGGTGATGGGTGCTATAGACTGCAAGCACATATGCATCAAAGCAACACCCGGTGACCAGGGTAGGGTCTACATAAACAGCAAGGGCTTCCCTTCCATCAACTGCCAGGTCGTGTGCAATGCCCAGGACATTATAATGAATGTATGTGCTGGCTGCCCTAGAAACTATCAGATTCCCACATCTGGCATCTGACTCAGCTGTACCAGAGATTTGCCAATGGGGGCATCCCTTACGGTCACCTAGTGGGGGATGCTGGTTACGCACTGGAGCCATGGCTGATGACACCCATCAGAAATGCACACACACCCGAACAAGAATGCCATAATGAGGCACACGCACAGACCAGAATCATAATAGAGCATGTGTTTGAGATGCGCAAGTCATGGTTCCATTGCCTGGACACATCCGGTGGAGCCTTACAGTACTCACCAGCTACATGTACCCAAATTGTTATCATATGTGCCATGCTACACAATATGATCCTGTGGAAAGAGCTGCAGCAGAAACAGCACGGGGAAAGGCCACACAGCTCTGCACCAATGCCAAGGCCTGCACAGGCACAGAGTGACCCAGAGGAGGAACAACCTGCGCCTGCCCCAGTAGACAGATGGAGGCATGCCCAATATGCTCTTGCCTTGGCAAATAGGCAACACATAGCACATACGCTAACACAGTAGGGACCCAGGGAATGACACCTCTCTCTGACTCTTACATACAGTAAAAGGGATGCCAAACATGACACTACCTGTGCTCAACCATGTATAGGGAGTATACTATGTGCATCCAACATACGCAGTCCCCAGCACCATCCTCAATACTGGCACACCCACAAGGTAAGTCACTCTCCTTACCAACTGCTGATTGGAGTAGTATGTGTTGTTACTTGTATCTGTGGTATGGATGTGAACATACAAGGTAATCAGGTGGCTGAATGGGATGCCAGAAGATAGTAGACACCTACAGTAGCTGCATGAGATCTGTAACAAATACTGGTGTCACCACAGTAGCCATTACTACACATGGAGACAAAACCACTGCAGGAAATGTGCTGGGTCACATGTGTGCACATATGACACACACATGCCAGTCAGGGAGGTTCACATACCCAACAACAGTCTCAGCCAGCAGGACAGGGGTAGACAAACACAAACAAAGGCTGTGCCAAGTCCTCTGAATGATGCCTATGGGTAATCTACCCCTCCAGGCCTACACAGACAGACTTCATCAGTTCAGGCAGTGGGATGTTAGTTCTGAAGGGTAGGAAGTCAGAAACTGATATGCAGGTCAATCAAACCTAAGACCTGTAGTACACTGCTATTCCTCTAGTCAGCATGATAGGTTAGAATACAGAATGAAATGGAGTACCTGACATACCAGTACAGACATAGCAAATGTGTACAAGTATCAGGTGTGCCCCCCAGTCCTGTGTAGAAATAGTCAGGTATGCCCCTGCAATCCTGTGTAGAAATGTAGTAACAGTCAGGTGTGCCCCCCATCCTGTATAGAGATGTAGAAATAGTCAGATGTGACCCCCCAATCCTGTGTAGAAATGTAGTAACATTCAGGTGTGCCACCCTCCCCCAATCCTGTGTAGAAATAATCAGGTATGCTCCCCCCAATCCTGTGTAGAAATGTAGAAATAGTCAGGTGTGACCCCCCCCCAATCCTGTGTAGAAACGCAGTAACAGTCAGGTGTGCCCCCCCAATCCTGTGTAGAAATGTAGAAACAGTCAGGTGTGCCCCCCAACCCTACTTAGACATGTAGTAACAGTCTGGTGTTCCCCCCAAATCCTATACAGTAATGTAGTACTGGTCTGGTGTGCCCCCACAATCCAATGTACACATGTTATAACAATCAGTTGTGCCCCACAATCCTATGTAGAAATGTAGCAACAGTCAGGTGTGCCCCCCAATCCTGTGTAGCAATGTAAAAACAGTCAGGTGTGCCCCCCCTTATCCTATGTAGACATGTAGTAACAGTCAGGTTTGCCCCCCCAATCCTATGCAGAAATGTAGTAACATGTATGTGTAGGTATAATACCAGTGGAGCACAGATGCCCAGAGGTGGCCAAGGTAGCAGGATAGATTGTAGCATGTGTACAATATGCAGGTATGTGTGTGTTATGTTGGTGTGTGTGTGTTTCATATTGTGTGAGAGTGGTCAGTATATATGCATATTGAGGTATGACCTGGTGGCCATTGCCCAGTACTGCTGATGACAGGGCCAATTCCCCACAACTGCAGTGCCAAAGACAATTCCCACCATTATAACACATGCTGGCAGTAAGCCCTTGTAAATGTATGGTGGTAATATGTGTCACCATCTGAAAGATTGACATGTCATGGCTGTTGGGATAGATATACAAGCAGTACACAGGGGAAAGTACCCCAGACATACAGTATATAATGTGTAGCTGTGAAATGGACACACCCTTGGAATTGTACATACAGGTATGCATCACATTATCTGGGCCTGTATTGGGTATGCCGGTGTTGTCTGCCCGAACACTTGCAGATCCCAAAGGTGGTAGGACTGATGTATTGGGAAACAGCTGATGTACCTGCACATGCCAGCATAACTGGAATTCTCCATGCATATCTGTGCATCATATGCAAGTAGTGTCCATAGCACACATGCACCCAGCTCACCCAAACACCACCCACAGTTTCCTCTGGTCGTATCCCTGCTGTTGGGAATAGGTACAATATGACCCCCACCTGTATATGGCAATAGCAAAAGAATGCAGCATGCAGTGCAGGTGTCCCATGCAGGTGTGTCTCTAGCTGCAGGTAGCACCCTGCCAGCATCCACACCACCTGATCAATATTGATAGAAAGTATTTGCATGAATACCTAGCACACCTACCCTATAACACCAGGGGAATATACTGTATGGCGGTCTGGGACTGTAGGACTGACAGAATGCAATGGCCTGCCACAGCTGGCACGCATCACCACCAAATGCCCTACAGGCCTCTGCCAAAGGCCTGTGTCTCACATGTACTGCCAATGCATGTTATGTCATGGACACCCAAATAACAACATAAACTCCATATAAGCCATATGCAAGGCCATGTGGACCAACCACAGTAACGTGTCCATTATGTCCCACTGCATGAACTGTGGACCAACACCAAAACACAGCTGTCTTGAGGTGTTAACCTTAGGGAAAGTATGAGAGAATCTATGCATAATGTATGGAAGAGGATAGAATAATAGAGGGGTGGTGGGAACATGGGCAGCATGAATGTGCAAGGTCCGACACACTTGCTGTGTGTACACACTATCCCTGGCTGCAAACACATAAATGGATGGCTAAAAAACTGCCCATGCACCACAATAGGGGTAATGTCCTGACTCATGACCCCTGCCTCTGGGTAACCTGTGTGAATCTGTACAGCTGTGAGGTATTGCCACAGCAAGATAAGGCCATACCGTCATGTCGATAGCTATACAAGTATGGGATCCTCTGCCAGCACTATACCAAGGTGCTGAACCCATACACAGACTCAGCAGCAAGTGTCTGCAGCTCCCCTCCAGAATGGAATAGCTTACCATGAATATGTAGGCATCTGCCCACAATACCAGACACAGCTGCATTCACCCTTGTTCCTCAGGACATCACTGTGAGCAAGACTATCCACCTGACAGTACTTGAGGACATAAAACATCACAGTGTATAACAGTACACATGTCTGAATATCTCTGCTAACACCAGTACCATGTAGCAGATGCAGAACAGACACCATCACCTACAGTACAGACTATCCCTTGCACAGTTTATCCCCATATTGCCAAATGATCTACGGATACACTGCAGAAACAGTTTGCAAACAGTAGGTGTACAACACAAAGGTCTGCACTGGAGCAGAAATTACCTGGAATGGATCCACACATTCAATACAGAAGAGCATACTGAGCATGCTCACACACAAACAAATAAAGCCCATGTCTGCAAACAACAGTGGACCATATATATCTGACTGTTGCAGATGTTAGTGCATACACTCCTCAGTATGCACCAGTTATGCTTTCCACACACATTGGATAGAAATACAAACATATATCCAATGACAACACACTATAATAATCTAAATGTAGACATACATAGATGTGTGGAAGAGCATGACTATAACAAAGAGACACCCATCATGAGGCCTGTCCCACCCAGCACACAGACAAATGGCTACAACCACAGGATATGTAAATGTCACTCACTGTAGAAAGTAGCCACTGGTATCCGTCAGCATTACAGACTATGTGGTGCAAGTGCTAGCTGTGCACCATGACTGTACAAGGCAGTCATAATCTAGCAGTTGTATACACATACCTGAGGAATATAACCCTGAGTGTGCCTGCATGTGGTCTGTTGACCTCTAGATGAATGTGTTATGGCCCATGCACACACACTGCCCTCCCCATAGCCCTACTATGACAAGCCTGCTGATGTCATCCACTTTGAAATACACCTTTGGGAATAGAATAGCCCAGTATTCTGTGTGTTGTGTCCTAAAAACTGTGTAATGCTGTAGTGTAATGAACTAGTTAGGTAGCAGTTCTAATCTCAGACATGGCAACTGTTTGTGTGTGTTGCTGTCTGTGTAGGTAGCAATGCTTTTTAGGCTAGTCACACTCACTACAGATCAAATGCCCTACTTTGGCAAGGCTGCTGATGTCATTCAGTATGAAATACACCTTTGGGAAAGGTGTAGCCCAGTAATCTCTGTGGTGTGTCCTATAACAGCGCAATTCTGTAGTGTGATATAGTACCCCTTGTAGGAGGTCTAGTCCCACACATAGCAAGTGTGGATGATTGTGTGTGTGTTTCTTTGTTTGTGTAGGGAGTAATGCATTTTAGGCTAGTCACAATCACTACAGATCAAATGCCCTACTTTGGTAAGGCTGCTGATGTCATTCACCGTGAAATACACCTTTGGGAAAAATATAGCCCAGTAATCTCTGTGGCATGTCCTATGACAGTGTAATGCTGTAGTATACTATAGTCCCCTGTTAGGGCTTCTAGTCCCACACATGGCAAGTGTGGATGTTTGTGTGCTTCTTTGTGTAGAGAGCAAAGCTTTTTAGGCTAGTCACACTCACTGCAATTCAAATGCCCTACTTTGGCAAGCCTGCTGATGTCATTCACTGTGAAATATACCTTTGGGGAAATAGTACTCTAGTAATTTCTGTGGCGCGTCAAATAACTGTGTAGTGCTGTAATGTAATTAACTAGTTAGGTAGGAGTTCTTGTCCCAGACAGGACAGGTGTGTCTCTGTGTTTGTTATTCATATCCTGTGTGTGGTGGCTATGAGTATGTAACAACTGGACTCATTGTGGAGTGGATTTTGCAAATTTCTTATATGGTGGCCCTATTATATGTCACAATGTCCACCTTACAAGGATAACAGATGTGAAATAGCCGAGAGGCTGGGGTACCAATCCATACCCCTATATGTGACACCAAGGCCTGGCGAATAAAGTTAGCAACTCTTATATTACCCAGAGAACACTCTCCACCCATGTCTCATACAGAAACACACTTGCCTAGGCAACAACCGATATGTTGGTAGTACCCTGCATATTGCCCACAGATAGTAACCATGGTGTGATTGCAGTGGACTACAGAGGGCATGGCACCCTGTACATCAGTACAATAGGCACGTATATGCAGACAGTGTGCCTTCACTATGTTCCCCACTGGACACCTGCCACACCTGTGGTGCCATCAAATGTGACCCACAAAGGACATCCCATGCCTTAAACACATGCCATGTATGGACAGATGATACTGACACCAGGGAATACCTGTATCATGTTATTAGTGTAGGTGCAGGGTCAACTTGCTGTCCATTACCAGTTCCCACCACATGAGGTCAGGACTGGCACATCTGATGATAACAATCTGTGTACACAACATGGGCCTGACACCCCAGGTACAGTTCCACATGTCACAGTACATGCATGTGGGACGTGTGCACATCCCAGAACACACACATGGCAAGCAATGCACAGCAATGGCCATGCACAGTAGTTACGCAGTTGACTGGATGGTGAATACAATACCAACCTGTGTGAGCCAAGCCAGACACTACTACACCCCTGAGCCACACTGCAGACCATTGTCATGTGGCCTGATGCCAAGGTATACCCATCACCTAGCCTTGTATAGCCTTTTAGCACTGTCAACCACTATACACCCGTGAAGCAATGCACCCATGCATATCAGTACTGGCACCCTGTGGCTGTGTGTGGTGTATGATGCTTTTGACCACATTCACACTCACAACAACCCCCATTAACATACTGAAGCATGCTGTCTGATGTCAAATACCTCCACATACCCTTTGCCCATATAACCTCTGGATAGCCCCTGTGGTGCATGTGATAACTGCACAGTACTGTATTGTGGCAAACTAACTAATGAGGAGGTGTATTCCTGACACTGCCAAGTGTATTCAATGTCTGTGGGTCACTGAGAGAGTGTGGCTGTGTTGGCCCTGACACCTGTTCATGCAGACAGGCATGTGTACTACACCTACCTTATCTATACCATATCACTGTCGCAGATGTCACTCATCATCACATATACATTTGGAGAGCTTCTTAGCATGTAAGCTATGTGGCACATCCAATAACTACATAGACATGTGACAGCAATACATAGGCAGTCAGGGGTTTGATACCCTGTTCTGGTAGGTATATGACACAATCATGCTTAGGTTTTACTTTCCCACCCCCTCCCTGACTTATCTCACTCCCTCTCTGGTGGATGTGAAGACTTACACCTGCTTTGCTTAGGCAGAAGCATGTGACTTGTAAGTGATGCTCATGATCAGCTGATGGCCTCTGCACGAATTGCAGCCCTCCTCTAGATGATTGCATGTGAAAAGCTGTGGTAACATTCCCATAGCCAATTGCATGGAAACACACTCCAATATCTAAGAACATCATGTTGGTGTTGGGCCTTTTCATTCACTGTGAGCAGGACCTAGATCTTTTGTTTGGCAAACAGCATCACAGATGGATTGGGGATTTACTTCTAACAGCATACACTGTTGAAATAGGCCAACACACAGGAGAGGGGTGTGCCTGACATGACTACAGAATGTAAGTTTTGCTATTCTGCATTTGTAGTAATGTTGGTTTAACATGGTGTGTATGGATATGGCTGGTCTACATGTTTTAATACCTGTCATGACAGTGCTATGTTTCTGAGGAAACCCCCATCTGTAGGGTCATCTGCAGACTAGGCAGTGTGTGGTGCCTTTTGTTTCTTGTGTTATTCACAGAGCATCTATTTGTGAACTGCAGAAGCATAGTGTGAGGATTGCAGTCAATACATGGTGACAGACATGAGAGTTACTGACTTCATATCCCTCATAGGACATATGTCACAACAAACCCTGTTACAAATGTAAATGTATGAGGTTATCACAGCAACATGGCAATACTGGCCCTGTGTTTGTGCCTCCAGCCACAACTGTGCCAACCTTTGTACATATGTCATGCAGTAAGAGGTGCATATGTTCTGTACACCATAATGTATTGACATCATATCTGATAAGCCAGGGAGATATCAGACTGCTACACATGTCATGTATGGTAGGGGTTATATTTGAGGACATAACCTGGGCATTCTGTGGTTGTGTGTACAGTAATGAGGTCTGTGTACTCATGGTGATTGTCGACAGTGTGTGTATTGTGAATATGTACCTTGGTCTGTGTACAGACTTTGGTAGAATTAATTGTTCTTGGTCCTGTTCTATCTGATGTTACATGCTGCTCTGCTCTGTTACCCTATCAGCTTACATGTTTGTAGGGCCAATCACACACATGTCACATACCACAGACAGACATTGAACCATACTGTGTAGTGGCACAGTATATGTAGGGTTAGTGTGTGAGTGGCACATATGAGGATGGTGTTGATCAGATAGTCTATATACTGTAATAGTATGCTAGCTACCATATGTGGCTGTGCCTGTGTTCACATTAGTCGTGGTTATGCACTGTCACACAGGTGTCTGTTACTCTGTGCTGTGACATGCCTGTAGAGCCTGCTATATATGCAGGTACATGTGCATTACCCCATAAAAAAATGTAGGCCAGTATTGTGGCAGTCTTCCTGTAGGCTGCACAGTGCTTTGTTACATGCCTAGCAGCATAGTGTAATTGCCCAGTGTGATGTTATATCCAGATACTTGCCACATGTACTGCTGCCAGGCCACCATAACAGTCATGTATGTCAGACAAATCAGTGGAATGCTGTACAGATGTATGTCACTAACTAGTGGGTAGTATGTGGCCATGGCATCTCTGTAACAGCAGCTAGTATGTGTCAGGACAGAAAGGGGTATGTGTATGGATAACCTATGGGGCAAATGTGTACCAGTATTTAAGTGATATACCAATCTACATGGCTGTTAACATCCACATTATCAGGCTTGGTCCACATGTCTTGCACTAAGGGGTTCTTTGTATACCTCTGGACTGACCAGAGTGTGTCAGACTGTCCACATTTATTGGCCATATCTCTGCTGTAGTTGACAGGATCATTACTGTGCTAGCAGTGGTACTGTACTATGATGGCCTTAGGATGTCTGTCAGTGGCCAATGGCGCAAATGTTAAAAACAGATGCGACCTCCCACATACAACATGTCTGTGAAAACAACCCATATCACAGTAGCAATAGTCTACATATATACCTGCAATACATACCTGACATCCCCTTGCACTAAGAGGTTGGGACTACTGGGGCTGAGGTAGGGCTCCACTCCATGTTCAGAACATATGGCGAACATATATGTATACATACCTATCCATATATCTATACAGATATATACGCATATACATATAGACATATATATATATATATATATATATATATATATATATATATATATACACTCAGATATATACATATACACAGCAATATATGGCTACACATATACAGATAGAGATACATATGCACATATACTTATGGCTATCTACATATATGTTGACAGTAATAGGTATATCAGAATAGAAATGTATGCACATATAGTTATAGATATCCACATATATATATATCTACATATAGAGGTATATCTGTACACGTAGGAGGTGCATACATATATAGCTATACATATATATATATATATATATATATATATATATATATATATATATATATATATATATATATATATATATATATATATATATATATTTATATATATACAAAGAGAGGTACTCATGGCCATATATATGTTGCACTATACAGATGTGTATACAGACATTATGTGTATGTACATGTAGACATATATCAACATATTATATGTATATATCCGTATTCCTGTCATGTGTAAACCTCACGGTTGTGTATACTCTCCCAGATGTATCTCTCCGTATGTATCCGCTATGTGTACATTATGTGATGCAACAGTCCTATTAATAACAAGTACTACACAATTGTGGAAATAAAGGCAATTGTTCAATACTAATCAATATATGTATTGACAGATATATTGGAAAAACAACAGCTGTCTTGACAGTGGCCATGGCGTAGTGGTTAAGTGCTGTGACTTTAGTGTACAGGGTCCTGGCTTCAAGATCTGCAAGGGCTGTTCATTTTGTTGCTGGGCAGAACAAGGGCTGTCAGATACACAGTGCTTAAGGCAGTTTTGAGCAGTTTTAAGCGTGTTTGTATGGGTTTGCATGATGGTAAGTGCTGCTAAACTACTACCACGAGCACCCTGGGACATCTGCCTATGTGGTGCCCTGCCAGACATCTGGCTATGCCTGCTTTGACCAGACACAGTAGGCATGATTACCACACTTTCCTGTGCACTGCCACCAAATGCCAGCTGTCCCTCCGCTATGGCCACTGGTGATGGCGTATGTATAGGCACTGAAACTGTGTGCGGGGTTGTGGTGGCTAAAAGGGGGATGTCAAATGTTGGCACTATTTTGGCCCCTGACAACCCCATCTGTGCCTCAACAGTACTATCATCATCTTTGGTGTCTGTATGGACACCAACATCAGATTTCATGCAGGAGGGACCCTAACCCACCTCACCACCTGTGGGGAAAAACAGTAAATGCACTTTAAAACCTGTATAGCATTGTATAACAGTACACACACACACACACACACACACACACACACACACACACACACACACACACACACACACACACACACACCACCATAATACCTTCCTGTACGTGACTTTACAGACAGTCCCACGTATATTTCCCTGTGTTCCCCATCCTGCATCACACTTGGTAACATACACACATTGATACCATTCATTAACATATCAGTCCTCTAAATGCCTGGACAAGTGATCAAAACACAAGACCTGTTATTACATTACCTGCTTGATCTGTGTGTAGTGGTTTTAGATGGCCTCACTGCTGTCATTCAGTGTTCACCCTGTGTATGTCCCGACATCAGGAGCATGTCCCCTATATGTGTGGGCTACTATATTCACTAAATAATATCACGCACTGGAGTGTCATGTGTATGTATTGCTCAGTACATGCCAGATATGCTGCTCAATCAGCCTATCATGTGACACTTCCTGGTGTTGACTAGTACTTCCTCAATGCATCTGTAGTGCTGCATACATGGGTTGTCGGTCACCTCTCTGCTGAATGCAATATTAAGGATATACCTGGTGACTACCTTCCCTCTCAATGTTTCTTCCATGCTACAGACCATGTTATACTATCAGCTGTCCTGTAATTACATACATCACAAGTATTCCTGGTGTGTAATGTGGCAGTCCATGTCCATGTACTGCACGATCCTAAAGGGAGGTACTACTGTATGAACAACCCCACAATCACACATGTGTATACATGGCTACCCACACAAACACACACATGCAGACATGCATCCTACATGCATCAACCTCCCTCCACTTTATCAGAGTGACCCTGCAGACCAACTAACTACCCACCAGGATGCACACACACACACACACACACACACACACACACACACACACACACACACACACACACACACACACATACAGTTGAGGTTGCACAATGATAGTACACACAGTCCTCCTATTACCCATCTGACAACATGCATAAAATATGGTACACAACAGCATGCAGTGCAGCTATAGTCAATCCATGCTAGCAGCAGTATACATGTGTGTGATGCATGTGCTGTGTCACTAGGTGATGCCCCTTCCCCTGGACACCACTGCACCCATGTACACAGTATTGCTGTGACCTGTTTTGCACCCTGCCATGTACTGTGCACCACACCTCACAGGTGTATAACCCATTGCTGAATGTGTAGTACTGCGTCAGTTATGTCAGCTTTAATGCACACAGCCCCTATGTTTTTTGTGCAACACATACCTGGGATGATATGTGGACAGATGTCATCTGTGAATGCCTGATGTCTGATTTACAGCTCTCAACATCAGCGGACCATGTATGACCAATCCAATTCTATTACACTGATAACCATCAGAGCATACCATGGCTATGGGGGGTATACACACCCTTATCGATATGACGCACCCATCCTTGATCTGCCATGGGACCACATCACCGCATATCTTAACAGTACATGAGCCCGATATGTGACTTATATCCTGCACTTCCACATGCAGTGTCTACGGAATGTGTTAGGTGTGCGGTTGCTGACCATGATGCATACACTCTGTGTGGGCATATGTGTACACTCTTATCATGACAGTTTCTTGCACCTGTTATGTGTACTACAGCAGTCACTACTCCTGGCAGGGGTACACTAGCGTGGGCCATCTGCATTTGCCAGTGTATGTTCAATCTGCCCTACACATGTCCCCCTATTCTGCATGATTGCAAGGTCTATTCCTGTGCATATCCCTTGGTGTTCACACACTGCCGTCACTATTGCTGTGGGGGTAGGGTTACATCTGCCACAGTTCCTGAACCTGACTATGTGCAGATACAGCCATTCTTAGCATCCTTAGGATCCCTGCTGCAGTGCATTGGTGTGTCATGCTGACACACCCTCCCCACCTTCAACCTTTTTGCAGATGCTTGACAAGTAAAGTTAACACATGTGTGTCATTTTGCAGTGTCCCATACACTGAACACCACATGTTACAGCCTAGTCCCAGCTGATAATGTGGACCACAGTAATGCCTTATGCCATAGTGTAACTCTGCAACAGTTGCCATTGTCCTACAGGTATATACACTGGTGTTGCACTGTATATGGGTGTTGCTCCATACATGTCCCTACTGTAGGTCATGTCTCCTACCATTATGTTACTCCCTGTGGACACATTCAACAATGACAGGTTGTTAGTTATCTTGCAGGTGTCTGACATACCCTTCCAATACCCCATCATGGTCACCACTGTGATGCCGTGCATTTATCAGCAACAATACGTGCACATGTACAGTATGCATTCTGGGTAGGTGTGTTAGATATGTGCCTGGAATATACCATAGTCATTACATGCCCGGTGTATTGGCAAGCATCTACATAAACCATACTCACCAGCTACAGGCTGCTGCCTTGGTGGTATACCGGAGGGACCTACATAAGAGGGTGAGAGATGCAAAGTCAGTGGCCACACCAGTGGCATTGCTACAGGGTGGGTGCAGCATTACAATACATCAACAGTACATGTCCAAAATACTACCACATATGCACATCTGTTTATCACTACTATGCAGCAACAAACTATATCTATGGCATGTCAGATATGCATGATCTAGCTGTACAGATGTGGATGGTCTACTGATGTGCCATGTGGCCTTACCTGCATGTTCCTTGGCCAGTGTGTGGGTAGCACCCACCTCCGCAAAGGTATCCACCTGTTGGTGGCTATGCAGATGGGCAGGTGCCATGGCGCTGGCTAGGAGCTCCTCCACACATGTCGGGGGTGATGGATGGCATGCCCCCCCTGTGGTGAAGTGATCCCCCCAGACTGCAGCAGCATGCCGATGGGCATTGGGAAGCAAGTCAGAACAATGATGCTGGACCTGCTCATAACTGCGGTTGTGCAGTCCAACATCATTGACCCTGTGGACTAGGTCATTCCACAGGGCAGTCTGCTCCTGTTGATCATGGGAGGCCCGGCCAAATAAAACAGGGTAGTGCTATATGATGTGGTTCACCAGAATGTTGTTTTCAGCCACTGAGTACGCCAGAAACCTTCCATGGGACATCTTGGCTGAAAGACATAAAGATGGACACAGGTATGAGCAAGTCATGCAGCAAGGTCACCAAATACACATCACTGTCACCCCACCCCCCCACCACCATATCAGCAACAACAAACTGCGCACACAACTCAATAGGTATGGCTACAGCATACCTACCAGTGGGGCAGATATTGTATTGTACCACACTTTGTGCAATGTGTTTGTAGCCATGTTTGCTGTGTGGACACTATCACTGTTGGCCCGATACAGACTATTCACCTGCATGCCATTGTCAGGGCCACTATGGGTCCATATATGTCTGTGATATGCTTGCTATGTCGTTGCTGCACATCTGACATTCTGTGTTATTGGGGTTATCTATGCATGCTGTTGGACTTGTTCTGGGATTGTGTAGACTATTATTAATGGCATATGTTTTATAACAGTGACACAACAGCATGTTTATGTACTATTGGCTAGCAGAACTACCTCTCCAAACTCAACTGCCCATGTTACCAGGCCACATCACATGTGTGACCCACCCTGGGGCCTCCTCATGCACTGGTCCTGTCATACCTTCAGGTGAAACCAACTCAGGGGTTGTTGTCCTCCCCCCGAGGCACACACAGACAGGTCCTTGTCCCCTAAGGTCAGGTCCAGGGTATGTTCCATAACAGTCTCCACAGACACATGTGGGATGTGCTACATCACCTTGAAACATCCAGTACACATTCACAGGGCCCACATGCTCCTCCTGCTCAACCGCCAGGTCAGGCACTGCACCTTCAGAACGTGGACTGCTGTTGTGAGTAGCAGTGGGTGGGAGGCTTGTTCCCATTGTGCCCATATTGGGACTCATGGGGCATCCACATAACAGACCACACACACCATCCAGGGTGTTTACCCACCACATGTGTCACATACCACCCCTGTAGGCTGTCCTCTATATCTACCAACCCTGACCACCTCCACAATTATACCTGCCATACTTCCCCATATTCCCATTCCATACTTCACAGACAAGGATAATGTGGTCCCAACAAGGGGTTTACATGTGACATACCTGTCCATGTTGCACACACTGACAGCTGTATATATCTGTGTGTATTGCTATATGTACTGTTTTCTTGCACAGAGCATACAGCACTGTGATGGTAATATAGGGGACATGTATTTACATACATATACATTTGTGTGTACATCTTTGTATATATGTAGACATGTGCATATAGGTATATATCTTATATATCTATATATGTGTAGATATATATATGATGTATATATGTGTTTATATATATGTCTACACATGGGTATCTGTATATTTGTTGTCATACATGTATATATATATATATCAGGTCCACAATCTCACAACACCTTCCTGCACAGCTGCACTGTTCTGCCTTGCTACAACACAGACAGGTGCCACATATGGACACAGCCTGACATTTGGGGGGATATATTCAGGGCCAGATCGCAGGTAACCCTATTACACACCTATGGCATTCCTGCATGCTACAATACAGGTTAACCTGAATATCCTGCAAGAGGTGGGCTGTGGACCCCACCTGTCCATCATTATGGCATTACTTCCACCACCAGCTATTGGCCATGTAATAGACATACTTCCCATTACACAACACACACTATGATGGCTTACATCTTATCAGTCAGTGCTGCTCTGCATGGTTGACGGGTATGGCCCATTACCCACAGGGATAAACTCTATTGCCCTTAGCAGTGGTTCAGCTGAACATCATTACAACAACAACACCTGAAGGCACATATAAATCATTCCACATTATCTATCCCATTATTATGGAACAAGTACTACGGTCAATTACATGCATATATACTTCACATACCTGTTCTGGGAATGAAGTCTCTTATGGATAGTTTGCTTGATGATTTTTATTTATTTATTTATTTATTTGTGCCTTACACGCATTCTCTCTCTCTCTCTCTATCTTGGTCTCTCTCCAGTAAATGGATTGAGCTGCTTTGAATAGATTGCAGCATGACTTTTGCAGGTGATGCACATGATCAGGTGATGGCCTCTGCACCAATCAGTGTCCTCCAGTTGCTACCTGCATGCAGCATGCTTTGTAGTACTTCCAATTACCACTGTCATGGCAACCAACTACTATAAATCACTAAATCATATGGGCGTGGTCCCTTTACCTCTCCTGTATGGTGGACATCCTTCCTGTGTGTGGGTAGCAGTGTTACAGACAGCAGGTTGTAATACCTCTTACAGGAGAACCTGCACACTCAGGCCAGAGACATATTTGTAGGAGGTTCCAGAACTACAGAGTGTGTGTAGTGTTTTTGTAGGCATTATACAGCACTGGTGTTACAGAGTTTGTGTGTACATACTAGTTTAACTTGGAATGTAGTCTGTCTGCATAGCTCTCAACTGTGGGCCTATCCACTTGATGGCCAGAGGTGTGCCTGTTATGTTTTGTCTGTCCACCACACAGGTCTTCTGTCAGATATATCACTGGCAGTGTGTGTGTTGAGTGCTATCAGTACATGGCTACTTCCATTTCTGTTTATAACTTCATATTCCTGACTAAAGGTATGTTGTAGACTATCCTGTAACACCAGCGGCTTGCTTAGAGTATGACAATAGTTTTACACATATGGGCCTGTGTTCCAGGCTCTGTCCTCCACCTACATACCAGACTTTGTACATATGGCATGCTGTCAGGGGCTGTTATGCACTGGGCTGTATGTCATGCTGCCATTCCTGCCATCAGTCCACTGCTGTTGTGGCCCCCACACATATTGTGGGGTTGGGTCCATATATGTGTGGGCTTCACTTACACAATACATGTGTGCCCTTATGCACTTCAGAGACCAGTGTATGTAACAGTGGTATATGGGCCTGTATTATTCAGTCTATGGGGGGATGCACCATAACTAACTTAGGTTCTTACAACTTGTGGAGGTATCAGGGGTAAGCTGCCTTAAGATATCTGGATGTACATGACCATACAATTAACCTTGGGTAAATGCAGGCCTACTGCTTCCTGCTATACAGACTGTTCTGTTTGTCAGTGTGATTGTGATGATGTCAGTTATGCCCTGTTATGTTACATATACATCCCATTGTGTCAGCTGAGGTCATTACCCACTAGGGATTGTGCACAGAGTGTAGACAGAGGCTGCTGGACTATACATCTGCATTACTTACTGTTGATTAATTGGTATCCTGTGGCCCAGTCTGTCTTTACTACTGCACAACTTGAAGGCCTCGGCCTGGAGAGCAACATATGTAAACCTTTCCAGACTGGTGTAGTAATATAACTGTTTCACAGTTGCATTACTCTCTTTATATGTATGTCGGTGTCTAAATAGCTATATGACATGGCATATGTAACTGTAATAGTATACAAATAAAGCTTTCCCATGTATGCAAACCTGTGAGTGGTGTTATATCCTTTGACCTCTCTATGGGTATATGTTGCAGGCAACAATTGTCATTTGTATGGGTGGCTCATACAGTGTCCAGTTGGTATATATATACACACACACATATATATATATATATATATATATATATATATATATATATATATATATATATATATATATATATATGTATGTATCTGCATATATGTGTCTGTGTATATGTATCTTAGGAATGTTGACTGCTTCCACATTGTACATTCCCTATGGTAGCCAGACTGTACTGCATGATATGTTACTGATACCAGCCTGATATCATACAGGTGGGATGGAGTACTGTTAACCTCTTGTGCCCATGTTGTGTCAGGTCCTGGTTATGGATCTGCAACAGTTGGTATTGTATTGCAGGGCAGACATGTTTGGCTGTGGGGGCAGAATATCTATACGTACAAGACGTATGTTGTTTGGGCCCACTCAACCCCATTAACGGTGCATGTGGACATATATGTTTTGTTATGTTCCGTTTTATATCTATAGATGTATGTCTGTGTATACCTATATAGATATATATATATATATATATATATATATATATATATATATATATTGTAGATATATATATATATATATATATATATATATATATATATATCTATATACATATAGATGTAGCCATATATATCTATAGATGTATGCATATGTATATATATATATATATATATATATATATATATATATATATATATATATATATATATATATATGTATACATCATCATCATCATCATCCCTTTTTCCCATTTACATGGGGTCGGGGTATCGTATTAACTGTCGCCAACTCTCTCGATTCAGTGCCACTCTCCTGCCTTCTTCAACACTCGTGCTTAACTGTCGCAGATCTTCTTTCACACAATCCATCCACCTCTTTGCTGGATGCCCTCGCTTCCTCTTACCTTCTTCCTGTCTGTCCCAAATCTCCCTCACCAGATTGTCTTCTGCTTTTCTACACATGTGCCCATACCATCGTAATCTGTTCTCTTTGATCTTTTCTGCAATCGGAGCTACTTTGGCTTCTGCTCTTATGTCCTCATTTCTTTGCCTGTCCCGCAGTGTGCATCCTACCACCTTTCTCAGGCACTTCATTTCCATCACCTCTAGCTTCTTCAACTGTTCTGCCTTTACTGCCCAGGTTTCTGTACATACAGTAGTACTGGTCACACCACTGTCTTGTACACCTTACTTTTCAGCTTTTTTGGCATTCTTCTGTCATATACTACACCTGATACTCTATGCCAGCTGGCTGCAGCCCCTCTGATTCTAGCTTTGACCTCTTCATTCAGACTACCCTTTTCCTCAACCACCCCTCCCAGATACTTGAAGCTGTTTACCTGTTCCACTATCTTCCTATCTATCTCTATTCTCAGCTTCTTCTGATTTTCCCAATCTGCTGCCATTACCACTGTCTTATCTGTGCTTAGTTTCATCCCATGTGCCTTCAGATTTGCATTCCATTCTCCTATCCTTTGCTGAAGTTTTAGATCTGAGTCTGCCTGTACTGTCACATCGTCTGCATACAGCAGCTTTGTTGCTCTGACCCCTACAACCTGTTTGCTGATGTAGTCTATTACCAGTATGAACAGCATTGGGCTCAGAGCTGAACCCTGGTGTACACCCACTCCCACTGGGAACCCCTCAGTGAGGCCAAACACTGTTCGTACTTGAGTCACTGGGTCCTTGTACATAGCCTGTACTAATTCTACCAATGTTTCTGGGACTTCAAACCACCGCAGTACTGCCCAGATCAGCTTTCTTGGGATCTTGTCATATGCTTTCTCCAAGTCTAGGAAAGCCCAGTTTGACTCTCTCCTCTTCTCTAGTTTCTTCTCAAGTATCTGTCTCAATGCAAACATCGGGTCAATTGTGCTGCATCCTGATCTGAATCCAAACTGTTCATCTCCCATCTTACATTCTACTATTCTGCGTATCCGTTTATCACTCACCCTCTCCAGAACTTTCATGCAATGTGGTAGGAGTTTGATGCCTCTGTTCTGTCCACAGTTGTGGATGTCAACTTTGTTCTTGTACACTGGCACAAGTATGCTTATTCTCCAGTCATCTGGGATACGCCTTTCTCTCCACACTGCAATTAGTACCCTCAGAAGCCATTTCTCCCCTAGCTCACCCAGCATCTTTATCATATCTGCTGTGACCTCATCTGAGCCTGCTGCTTTCCCTGACTTCATTTTCCTTAGTGCTGCTCTTACTTCTTCTAAGCTGGGCTCCTCTTCTACTCTCATTGTAGGCTGTTTCTGGGGCAGTACCGCTTCTGTGGGGTTTTCATTCAGAAGCTGCTGGAAATACTCCTTCCATCTGCCTTTGATGTCCTGTGGGCTGGTAAGCAGGTTGTTGCTGGAATCCCTTATGAAGGGTGTCATAGGTTCATAGGTTCATAGGTTCATACTAGGCTATCTGCCCGAGGGCATTTACAAGCCTAGCCCATAGTTTTGTGGCTTACGCCACCCCTTTAGTATGGGGAACTATACCCATTATTTTGCTGTGCCTCTGTTGAGCAGTGACACTGAGGTAATCCCTGGGGTATATCTGCGATCTCCATCCATTGGTCAAGATTTCTCTTGAACAAGGCCAGCGAGGTGCTCTGCCTCACATATACCGGAATTTTATTCCACAGCATAGGGAGTCTTTGGGTGATGAATCTATCCCTCCAGCGCATCCTATTAATAGCCGTGGCGAGGTTTAAGTCTCCTGCCCTTGTGGCACTGAAGGATCTAGATTTATTGAGGTGAAACATATACATCTAATCTGGGTTTGACATGGCCTTGTATGTTAGGCAAAGGTCACCTCTGAGCAAAAGTGTTTACTGAATAGAGCTGGAGTTCTTTCAGTCGGGCAGCATAGGACAGATGTTTGAGACCCTTTATCCTTTTGGTGAGGAACTTTGTGGCCTCTCCAGCTGCTGCAAGTGTCGGGTCAGATACATTCAATGGGGCATTGTACTCAATCATTGGTCTGATGAGTGATGAGTATAGGGAGACTATGACCTCCCTTGATCTAGATGAGAATCCTTTCATGATAAGGTGGGCAATGTAGAAGGTCTTCCTAACTACTTTAGCTACATGGGTGTCGAATGACAGGCTACTATCAACCTGGGTCCCCAGGTCCCTGATAACTTCTTCTATGCTCAGTGGATTGCCACCTATTTGGTAGCTAGGGTAACCTTGTTTTTCCTGAAGGGTATGACTATGCATTTTTGGCATTTAGCTTTAGGCCATGGCTCTGGCACCAGTTATCCGTTTCTGTGAGACCCTTCTGAAGGATATCTGTGGCAGATGTGTTTTCTACTATGGCCCAGTTTGCAGTCATCTGCAAACTTTGTCAGCCATAACCCTCCTGTGTTTGCTTGTACTGGAAAAGTAGATGCCAAACAAGAGTGGGCCCAGGACTGAGCCCTGTGGTACACCACTTGTGACAGGCTTTGAGTCTGACATGGCGCCAGCAACTCTGACCCTGTGGGTTCTGTCACTCAGCCAGTTTGCAACCCATCTTGTGATGTATGGGTTAACATTTAAGCTGATGAGTTTTTCAATGATACCCGAGTGGGTATTGTATCAAGGGCCTCGCCAGATCGAGGTAGGCTGTATGGACTGCCTTTCCTCATCAATGGCTTTGGTGACTGTTTCAAAAAGTCAACCAAGTTTAGAAGGCATGATCTGCCTTTGTCAAAGCCAAACTGGGATGGATCCAAAGTCTGCAAATTCCCTATGTCTTTATTTATGAGGTCCATTATGATCCTCTCCATGGCTTTGCAGATAAGGCTTGTCAAGCTAATGGACGGTAATTTCCAGGGTCGGTGGAGGCACTTTGTGAAGTGGGACCACAGTTGCAGTGTGCCACCCCTGCACGTATCCAGAGGTAAGACTATGATTAAACAGCTGTCCTAGCTGTGGGTTTAATTCCTCGTTGAGTTTGTGGAGCACACAGCCGGGGACACCATCAGGTCTCATGGATGCTGTGTTTTTGCTTTGAGAGCAGTTCTCACTTGGGCGTTGGAGATGTTTGGGGGCTGCAATCGCTTGGTATAGATAGCTCTCCTTTTGGGGGAGGGGAAGTTTGCACTGAACCTGTCAGCCAGTATGTTGGCAATGTCTGTAGGATCAGTAATCTTCACATCATTTTGAACTAGTTGTGAGCATATCTGGGAGGTTCCTGCCAGGTTTCTAACATAGCTAAAGAAGGCCTTATGATTGTCTTTTGAGTCTTTAGCTATTTTTCTCTCAAAATTTGCTTTGGATGATTTTATGAGAGCTCTTAGTTTTTACTTATAGTGATCAAGGGTGTCTTACCTTTTAAGGATTTTGCTCTATCTTGTAGTAGCTTCCTCCTTTTGTTGTAGAGTTTGTTTATGGCTGGGGTCCACCAGACTGGACGCTTGCCTTTGGTACAAAGAGTCTTTGTTTTGCTTGGGATTGCCTTATCCATGCAGTCCTGCAGGTGCTGGTAGAAGGCATTTGTAAGTGATTCAGCGGCTTGAGTACTGTTTTCACTGCCTGGGGCCTTAAAGGAGACCACACTAGTCTTTAGAAGTGTGAAGTCGGCTTTCAAGAAGTTCTTTACTGTGGTCTTTTTTATTTCAGGTGGGGGTGGGATGAGGACCTCCAGCGAGATTAGTTTGTGATCTGATCTCACCAGTGAGGGGTATACCTGAGTGTCTGACTATCTTCTTTATCTTTCTGTCTTTGCCTTGCAACCTGGTATAGTTTCTTTGTGCCCCTTACTGAGTCACTTTCCAGAAGCTGATAGAGTGCCTCTGATGCCCTATTCTTTGCTATTGCAACTTCTTTCTTAGTTTCTTTGTTAGCCAACCAGTAGTCCTTCTTAGCTTGGTCAGTCTTTTCAATCTCCCACTTCTTCCTGCACTCCTTCTTTCTTTTGATTACTTCCTGCACTTCTGCATTCCACGACCAGCTTTCCTTATGTACCTTATTTCCATACCTGGATCGGCCACATATCTTTTCTGTAGTCCTAACACATGCTGTTTTTAGGCGCTGACACTCTTCTTCAACTCCACCTATTTCCTCCTCTTCTTGGGGTGCTAGAGCCCTGAGTAATTCCTTGAACTGCTGTACTTTCTCTCCAGTCAACTTCCAGGTCTTCAGCCTGGTCTCTGTTGACCTTAGAGCCATCTCTGACCACTGCTTGCAGCTAATTGTGGCAACTACTGGTTTATGCTGTGAACCAACTGTTTCACTGGAGATGACTTTACAATCATGGATTCTACCCCAGTGCCTTTTCCTTACTAGGAGGAAGTCTACCTGAGTTGCATGTTGGCTACTCTTGTATGTGATCTTGTGACTGTCTCTCTTTCTGAACCATGTGTTGGCTACTATCAAGCCATTTGCCAGACAGAAGTCTAGAATGGCTTCTCCTTCTTTATTCCTATTGCTCCACCCATGTGGACCCAGGCAGTCCTCATATCCTGTTCTGTCTGTCCCAATATGTGCATTTAAGTCACCCATTATCAACATCAATTCATGTTGTCCTGCTTTATATAGTAGGTCCTGCAACTGCTGTCTGAATGCACTCTTTTCCTCACTATCACAACCCTGCTGTGGGGCGTAGGCTGAGATTATGAATACTGTCCTATCATTACACTGGAGTCTGATTGCCATGAGTATATATTATATATATCTACATATATAGATATGTTATAGCTATTTCGATATTAACATATATATATATATATATATATATATATATATATATATATATATATATATATATATATATATATATATATATATATATATATATATATATATATATATATATATATATATATATATATACATATATATATATATATATATATATATATATATATACACACACACACACACACACACACACACACACACATACATCTACATCTTGACATACATTTCCTGTTCTGTTGAATGACTGGGCTGGATGTTATGTTTGTGAAAACATCAGGGTTATGTATATCTGACATGTTTTAATGGTAAATCACTTTGCCTATGATGTGCAGGGTCCTGGGCTCGAGCCTTGCAAAGGCTGTTTATTTTGTTGCTAGGCAGAACAATGGCCGTTGGATACAGGGTGATTAAGGCACTTTTAAGCAGTTGTAAGTGGGTTTGCATGGGTCTGTGTGGAGGTAAGCACTGCTAACTTCCGGTTACAGTTTCTTATACTCAGTTAGCTTCTAAATTGCTTAACCTGTGTAGGCATTGCTTACCCCTGCGCAAACAAGCTTAAACCTGCTTACTGTTGCATAAAAGTGCTTACTCTCACTTATCCCTGCACTAATTTCATTAAAAGCAAAGAAAAAAATGGTTGATAGGAAAGTGGTGAAAAAGGGGCACAAAGAGGGAAAGACAGTGGGGAAAACATCTAGGGATGTGCAGGAGGGTGCAGGGAAGGACCATAGCTGCTCATTTCTTCTACAGCAACAGCTGTGCATATACACTGCATTTGGAGGTAGATTTGGACACTCAAACCCCTGATAGAGGGGTGAGGACAGCAATAATATGCTGTGATGCCAATTAGTCCAGATTACATGTGTCCATTGGACACGTGTGAAATGGACAGCTATATATGGGGCGATATTTTTTTTTTAGGAACAGATTGCCCATTTTTTTTTATGTAAGAGTGGGATCTTGGGGGGGGGATAGTAGGTGTATTTGGGGAGGTAGGATGGGTAGGTTAGGTTAACAGACAAGTCAAGCAAGATGCATACAGGGGTGGTATATGACACATGTGGGGGGGTAAACACCTTGATGAGGAGGGGTGTTGGGAAATCGGAATCCCATGAGCCCCATAGTGCAAACAGTGGGATTGAGATCCCACCCATGGGCAGTCACCACTGCACCTTCACATCCCCAAAGGTGGCTGTGCTGGGGGCTGAGTTGGAGAGCAAGGTCGACCCTCCAGTCGTGACACATGGCCTTCGAGCTGGCATAGCAGATATCCAAACTGCTGATTGAGTTCACTATGCACCATGACCCAGACCTTGCAACAGGTGACAGGTTCCTGTCCATGCTCATTCCCGGGGGGGGGTGAGCCCCATCCCCTGAGGTGGTTCCACCCCAAGGTGGTGCAGGACCAATGGATGAAGAGGTCCCAGGTTGGGCCCAAGACGTGCTGGTGCCCGAAGCCACAGACAGCTGTGGTGGGACAGGTAGATCTGCTAGGACCCTCATTCCCATATGTGCTATGGTGTTGATGGTTTATCAACATATGTGGATTAGTAATGGTCAACACATTCTGGGATTAGTTATAACAGCATGCATAGATATTCCCATTAACCCAGACACCAGATATGCAACAGTTGTATAGCAAACAGAACACATGCATATATGGGACCACAGTGGTAATAACAGCATGCAGGTACATTGATGGCACCATGCCACCAATGTTGGGGTATTTCAACATAGCACATGCATAGAAACAGATTTAAATAATTATCAAACAGCAGGACATATATCCCAACATTACAGTGGAGTCATCACGTACTAGTTGAGGTGGGTATTTAGTGTATTGTTGAAGATATGGTGGGGCGGAGAGAAAGATGTCAGTTAACTAGTATAGTCCTGTAGTTCACATTACTTACCTAGTCAGTGCTGTTATCTGTACCTTACAAGTATTACTACACTACCCTATTACCTTAGTTTGGACAGTGATATGGCTGTCGACATCTATATACATGAACTGGTTTTACCCACAGTATACACCTCTTACCTGGTATACCTGTGGAGGAATTGTTTGTTAACACTAACTGTTTCTACACATACTCCCAGATTCCAGGTTGATGTTATGCACATACCTGTCCATCTCTTTTTGCACAGACTCTGGCCATGTCTTGACCACATGGAGATGAACCAGGACATATGTAGACTATTGCCCTCTTCAATCTTTAGTGACTTACAACATTCTTATACAGAATTTCATAGACAGTTATATTATGTAGCACAGTGTGGGTGACAGTGATCAGTGATACCTTATTATTCAAAGCAACTGCAACACTCACAATGCCATACAATACAAGAGTAAACAGTACCAGTACAGGGTATAAAGCTTTTATTTCTTGGCACAATGTTCGTATCTGACGTACCTGTGGGAGCAATGTTTGTTAGCACTACCTGAATGTTGCCACACAAAGTACCAGATTTCACATTAGTATTATTACTGTACACACTCTGGTTACAGCTTGACAACATGGGGGTGTAGATGGGAGATACGTGGCTTATTACTCTCATAACAGTTTGGGAAGTTGCTAGAGTGACAGGTTGTTTTCTATAAATGTGTGACAATCACTTGTATTCATTATTTGCTGCCTATACATCTGGGATCATCCCACTGATTTCCCAGGGGAACAGAGTGACAAGCAGCAGATATGGGCCAATTTACTGGACATTCTGGAAATATCTGTACAGTTGTGAGGTATGATTTTGTATGCTGACTACTACCACTCCCAGGATTTGAACCATGGAAGTGTGTCCTAAAAATCCAACAGTTCACGTCTCAGTTGCATGTGCTATTCAGATTTTGTTGTCTGTCTTTTCACTATTTTCTGTCTTTGTCTCTCTCAGTTGTACTAAAGGACCTCTGGGGATTACACCAGTCATATACATACATTCCTACACATTCTATTTGTGTTGCACAGTGTGGGTAACAGTGCTTAATACAACAGTACTATTAAGTGATTGCAAATCTACATTACCATATGATACCAGAGTATACACATGCAGTCAAGCAGTTAGACCTTTATTGTCAGGGTATTATGCTTTTATTTACATGCAAACTATATGAAACTCTTCCTGCCATATTCTCTGGTATATGCAGTACTTGCCTTAAACAATACAGGTTTTATACTGGCAATTAACTTACTAATACTTTTAGATTTATTTCCTATGACAGTACATGCAAGAGTATTACTAACCTGCCTCGCATTGCAACCTCTCCAGGCGACATCCATGGGCCTCATGGTTCGCGACCCGCTCTCTTGCCACTGTGAAGGACATAAGAGGAATATTTAGCTATACCTAGCCATAATATACATGAGCTGGCAATTATTAAACAGGTAGTGGAGTGATACTTAGACACAGCTGGGACAACCCCTTCCGTCCTAGTCTCTTGAATCCACTGATCCAAGAGATCCCCTTTTTGCCACTTCAGGTCAGCATAGTGATGCCTGACCTGCTCACCAGTATGAGGTATGCCAGTGGCACTGGTAAGGTCACGGGCGAGTCAGTCTCACACTTTTGACTTATATTGGGAACCCAGGTACTGGCCCTGCGGCAGTCTCTGCTCATGGTCTTTGACAAGGAGTCCTGCCATGACTGTGGACTCCTGGATGCCCCAGCACTGCACCTGAAAGCACACTTCCTCTCCTCTTTCTGATATGGTGCCTGCAAGGGGAAGCTACAACCAGTTATGAGATGTAGTCCCACCTGTTGTGTTTAAGTAGGGCCAAATTCCCGCACTTTTCCATGATTGGACAGTTTTGAAAAGGCTAAGCTATAGGCAAACCTGCTTACCTAAGGTTGGCATTGTTTAAAGGGGTATACCACTGGGCAAATTGAGTTAGCTGGCCTACACATTGCTTACACCTACTAAGCTGGCCTGTGCAATGCTTAGCGTTGCTTAAAACTGACTTTGCATTATATTTGCTTTTTGGCATTGATTTACTATTCATTACATCTTATATATATATATATATATATATATATATATATATATATATATATATATATATGTCTGGTATCCATGATTCATGTGTACATACACTGTATGGGGTTCTTGTGTTTAATAGGGGACTTCAACACTCTATTACAATTACACCTTACATCTGGGCTTACTTCTGTACTTCAGTTTACATATTTATGTTATGTAGTAGGTTATAGAACATATGACTGTATACTGATTCCTTTCACATGTACAGTTTGATTTTACTATAGTGAGGATTTTGTTGGTGATACCTCATTCTTATGTACTGCTGTGATGGCTTGGTGGTTAACTATTGTGACTATGGTGTATAGGGTCCTGGTTTCAAGACCGGCAAGGCTGTTTATTTTGTTGCTGGGCAGAACAGCAGCTGTTGGATACAGAGTGATTAAGGCACTTTTAAGAACTTGTAAACAGGTTTGTGCAAGGGTAAGCACTGCTAACCTTTGGTTAAATATGCTTACAGAGAGTTAGCTTCCGTATTGCTTACCCTGTGTGTGCATTGCTTACCCCCATGCAAATTGGCTTATACCCACTTACTAGTGCATACATATGCTTACTCCCACTTATAACTTCTTAATAGTGCTTACATTTGCTTACTAGTGCTTACTCCCGCTTACCACTGCACTAATTTAGACAGTAATGTCTAATGGTTCTTGTTAAGGTGGGGTATTTATAAGCAGTATGGAGTTATCATTCATTATACATTTTACCTTCCATTTGTATCCCTGATTCCTGTGTACATATACTGTATGGGACACATGTGATTATCATAGGTTCATAGGTTCATAGGTTGGTACTAGGCTATTGTCCCTAGGGCCTATGCAAGCCTAGCCATAACAATTCCCTGGATATTTCTTCCCACAATATTTACTTCTCCGGGCCCCTGTCTAGCAGGGCGACTGACATGATCCCCGAGGTGAATTTCCTATCTCCCATGCAATCATCAAGGTTCCTTTTGAAGAGGGCCAATGAGGCGCTCTGCTTGATATGTATGGGCAGTTTATTCCAGAGTATGGGGAGTCTCTGGGTCAGGAACCTATCCCATTAGCATGTTTTGTTCATTGTGATGACAAGGTTTAGATCCCTGGATCGTGTAGCTCTGAGGGATTGGGATTTCTTTAAGTGGAGCATGTCCAACAGCTCAGGGTTTGACATGGCCTTGTATGTTAAGCAGAGATCGCCTCTGAGTAGACGATATGCCACAGAGTATAGCTGGAGTTTTTTTAGATGGTCATTATATGGCATCTGCTTTAGGCCTGTAATTCTTTTAGTGAGGTATTTCTGTGGCCTTTCGAGCTGTTGCAGATGTCTTGTGAGGTACATACCAAATGGGGCATTATACTCTATAATGGGTCTAATAAGGGATGAGTACAGTGGGACAATGACCTCTTTTTTTCTGGAAGAAAAGCCCTTAGTGATGAGGTGTGCCACATAGAAGGATTTCCTGACTGTTGTGGCAATATGGTTATCGAAAGTGAGACCACTGTCCACCTATGTCCCCAAGTCTCTCATCACACTTTCGATGTTTAGTGTCCTGCCACCTATGTGGTAATTCATGGGTGCATGTTTTTTTCCAAAGGGGATAACTATACATTTCTTGACATTAAGCTTGAGCCCATGGCTCTGGCACCAGGCATCTGTTTCTGTAAGGCCCTTTTGTAGAATACCCACATCATTTGGGGATTCAATAATGGCTCCCAGTTTGCAGTCATCTGCAAACTTTGTTAGCCAGAGTCCCTTAGTGTTGGCCTGTACTTCAGAGAAGTAGATGCCAAACAAGAGTGGTCCCAGGACTGAACCCTGAAGTACACAACTTGTCACTTGTCTGGAGCTGGAATTGGAGTCGGCTACCTTTACTGTCTGGGTTCTGTCAGTAAGCCAGTTAGTAACCCATCGAGTGACATAGGGATTTATGCCCAGCTTAGTAAGTTTATCTATGATTCCAGAGTGGGGTATGGTGTCAAAGGCCTTGGCGAGGTCCAGATAGGCTGTGTGGACTGCCTTACCCTCATCCACAGCTCTGGGGACTGATTCGAAGAAGTCAATCAGATTCAGGAGACAAGATCGGCCCTTCACAAACCCAAAGTGGGTGGAGTCCAGTGTTTGAAGGTCACCAATGTCTTTGTTTATAAGTTCCATGATAATGCGTTCCATGCCCTTGCAAATCAGGCTTGTCAGACTGATGGGACGGTAGTTCCCAGGATCCAAGGTGGATCCTCCCTTGTGGAGTGGGATAACTGTAGCTGTGCGCCACTCAGTGGGCACGAAGCCTGAGATGAGGCTATGATTAAACATGACACTTAGGTGAGGTGCCATTTCATTTTGTAGTTCATGTAGTACACAGCCTGGGATGTCATCTTGTCCCATGGATGCTGTATTTTTAGCTTTGGAGAGTGCGGTTTCTACCTGTGTGGTCATGATTATCGGAATTTGGCAATCTTTTGGTATTGAGATGGGCTCTTTAGGGGGTGAGAGTGGGGTGAAGTTGGCACTAAATCGATCTGCCAGGATATTGGCAATATCCTTGGGATCAGTATATTTAATGCCATTCTGTTGTAACTCAGAGCAGATCTGAGCATTGCCATTTACATTCTTGACATAACTATAGAATGCCTTGTGGTTGTCTTTGGAATCTTTGGCAATTTTATTTACGTAACTAGCTTTTGAGCATTTTATGAGGGATTTCAGCATCTTACTGAGGCTGGTGAGGGAGTTTTTTGCATCCTGGGATTTTCTTCTTTTTTGCAACAGGTTCTTCCTTCTGTTGTATAGTTTGTTTATAGCAGGGGACCACCAGATTGGCTTCCTTTTTTTGGAGAAGAGCATCTTGGTTCTATTTGGGATGGCACGATTCATGCACGAGTTGATGTGCTCATACAATGCCTTAGTGTAGGATTCTGCAGTCGAACTTCCAGATCCTGTTTGCGTGGGTGTTGTGAAGTTTGTCACTTCTGACTTCAGTAGCTTGAAGTTGGCTTTGGAGAAGTTTTTTTAAGGAGGTTTCTTTTCTGGGGGGTGGGGGTGGGATGTGGATGTCAAGGGTGATTTGCTTATGGTCAGACCTGACCAATGAGGGGGTGACCACGGGTGTGGAGCATCTATCTCCCGTGTTGGTAATGACCAGATCTAGGATATTGGAGCCCCTGGTGGGACAATGGATTAGTTGATCCAGGGCGTTGGAATTTATGAATTCCAAGAACCGTTGTGAAAAGGAGTTGGTACCTGAGTAGTTTTCCCAATTAATGGCAGGGTAGTTGAAATCACCCAGTATCAGGGTGTTTGGTTGTATCTTAATATTTTCCAGTATGTTTAGAAAGGTGTAGTGAGAATCTTGGGGCATGGTTGGGGATCTGTAGCAAGCTACAATTTGGATTGCAGTCTTACCTAATGTTAGTTGCACCTGGAGAATTTCAGATGCATTGTGTTGGGCAACTAGCCTGGAGGTGTGAATATCCTTGGTGAATATGGACACTCCTCCACGTTTAGTGTTTCGGTCCTGGTTTTGTGGCCAAAAAGTGTGATAAGAATTGTAGCTGTGGACTTTGCTAAATTTTGAGACTGGCACCTCACATCTGCATTTAATGCAGTACTCCAGCTCACAAATATATGTTATTTAGTAGGTTATGCAACTAAAAATATTGGTCATAACATGATTTGATATGGAAAATGGAATGTGCTGCAGTGGGATTCGAACCGGGAAAAACTGCTCGTAAGGCAAATGCACTGCCCACTACACTATTGCTATACTTCTTCATTTGCATATATCTTCTTTTTTATCCTCTTCTGCCATTTAAGCTGCATTAACCATAGCTAAGCAATGGGCAAACCGGCGCACCTATGGTTACATTTAATTTGTTTCATAAAAAAAAAAAAAAAAAGGTATCTTTATATTGTTTTTGTTACTATTGCTTTTGTACATGTGGGGGGATGTTGCTGGGAGTATGCGAACACATGTGAGTGGTCTTGCTCATTCTTTTAGGGCTTTCTGCTGTTCTTCATTGCAGGGGCTTGTATATTCTGAGAGCTCTGCTCTCAGACACGCCTCCTGCACTCTTACATGCTCTGTGTAAGATTAGGAGCTCAGGCAGCGCGCCTTCATTAATATGCATGGCGTGCTGCCATCCTGCTTCTAAACGGCCGCTTCTGTGCAGGACTAAGCTAGTCCTGCATGGAAGATTAGTAAATCCAGGGGTGTATCTGTGATATTGCTAATTGTTTGTCAGTAATTTTAAAATAAATAATGTTTTCATATATAGCTAATATTTCAGAAAACATACAAAGTGTACATATACTGTATGGGGCACGTGATTATCTGTGGACTTTGCTAAAATATGAGACTGGCACCTCACATCTGCATTTAATGCAGTACTCCAGTTCACAAATATATGTTATTTAGTAGGATATGCAACTAAAAATATTGGTCATAACATGATTTGACATGGAAAATGGAATGTGCTGCAGTGGGATTCGAACTGGGAAAAACTCATAAGGCAAATGCTCTGCCCACTGCACTATTGCTATACTGCTTCATTTGCATATATCTTCTTTTTTATCCTCTTCTGCCATTTAAGCTGCATTAATCGTAGCTAAGCAATGGGCAAACCGGCGCACCTATGGTTACATTTAATCTGTTTCATTAAAAAAAAAAAAAAAAAGTTATCTTTATATTGTTTTTGTTTACTATAGCTTTTGTACATGTGGGGGGATGTTGCTGGGAGTATGCGGACACCTATGAATGGTCTCACTCATTTTTTTAGGGCTTTCTGCTGTTCTTCATTGCAGGGGTGTGTATATTCTGAAAGCTCTGCTCTCAGACATACCCCCTGCACTCGTAAGCGCTCTGTGTACATTTAGGAGCTCAGGCAGTGCACCTTCATTAATATGCATGGCACGCTGCCATCCTGCTCCTAAATGGCCGCTTCTGTGCAGGACTAAGCTAGTTCTGCATGGAAGATTAGTAAATCTGGGGGTGTATCTGTGATATTGCTAATTGTTTGTCAAGTAATTTTAAAATAAATAATGTTTCCATATATAGTTAATATTTCAGAAAACATACAAAGTGTCGCATGACATCAAGTAAAACATTATATGTTGTTGAAGAAAGCTGTCCTTGAAATTTGCACAGTAAGTTGCACATCTTGAGAAATATCTAGTGTCATTTATATGTATAGCTGTACAATTAAGCATATGTTTCATGTTTTGTAAATATCTCAATAAACATGCACTCATAGAGGAATTTCTTGTCATAAGAAAGCTTATGCCTGCCTAAAGAAAATGTTCTAACAATATATGCCTAGTTTGTGCACTTTCTAAGATATGACAATTTGTTTGTGAAAGTATAGCAAAAAATATAATTTTGGGTTAATGTGCATTATAATATGGCAAGAGCTGCAGTGGTGTAGCAGTAGCGTTGTCGCCTCACAGCAAGAGGTTTTCCCGTTTGATTCTCGGCTGGAGTGCCTTCTGTGTGGAGTCTGCATGTCCTCCCCATGGTCGAGTAGCATTTGAAAGACATGTGTGAATGGGCATGCCTTCACTGAAGGTTGGGCATTGAGCTGGCACTGTAAAAATCTACTGCCAATCATTAGTGGACCAGAGTTCCGCTGTGGTGACCCCTAACTGGGAAAAGCTGAAAGAAAAACAACAGTATTTATGGAAAGACTATGAATACTGTGACTGTTACCACTGCAAAGAATACTTTTCACAGATAACATTGCTATTTGTATGTTTTTATATTTAGATATAATCACTGAAAGCTCTATTTACCGAAAACTCATTTCACCGAATCTAATTTCACTGAAGTGAAGTACTGGCACTCTGTAGAGTACTGTAAAGCAAGTAAAAGGTATATGCCCTTTTCCCCACTCTACTTTTCCTTACTGAAATTACACTTCTTTGAATTCCAATTAGCCGACTCCACTTCAGCGAATTTCCGTTCAACTGAAAGCATGGACTACCAAACTCCTTTCCCTGGGAAATGAGCCACTTGGACACCAGGGAAAAAAACTGAATGGAAACAAATTCAACCCACCCAAGTGGGGAGCTTTGACCCCCCCCCCACACCCCCCTAACTAAATATACTAACTCTAAGATCACACTACACTGGGGAAAAGGGCAAAGTTCACCCTGTTGGACAAGTGGTTAGTTTACCAGGAACGAAGTTCGGTAGTCCATGCTTTCTATAGAAAGGAGGTTCACTGAAGTGGAGTCGGCTGTTTGACATTCAAAGAACTGTTACTTCGGTGAGTAGAAATATACACATGTATCAATATATATGTGTGTGTGTGTGTGTGTGTGTGTGTGTGTGTGTGTGTGTGTGTGTGTGTGTGTGTGTGTGAGTGTGTGTGTGCAGATAGATAGATGGATAGATATACACATATATGTATTAAATGCTATTTCAAGTTAGGCTGGCATATGAAAATGCTGCAATATTAGGTATCCCTAAGTATGCAACAGAATGTGCTGTACAAGGCTGGTCTTATATTCATACTTAGTCTTGAATTATAATGCACTGCATCTCTTCTATTAATGTTTTTCTATCTTGTCTCCTGTAGCAGCTATTACTTTGACAGTGCATGGAAAACATCTTATACATTTATTTTATTTATTTATTTTTTATTTTTTATTTTACATTTGTTGACCGGGCTAGTCTAGCTGGATATATGTCCATTTTCAGTAGAGGCCCGGGGAGATAAGCTCCAAACTTCAATTACAGTACATATCTACAGAAGTACATACATGAGATTGACTACATTAATAATAACTAAAGCAGTATTAGCTAAAAAGTGGTTACAGGTATATAGAGTATATAACACAAAATATTGACTAAACATAATACAATTTATCATGAGGCTGCATTTTAACTGTTCAGAAAGAATGATAGTAAAACACATAATATAATTCTAGATATAAGAAGGGGAAAAAAGGAAAGTAGGACTGGAATAGAAGTTGAGTAAGAAAGTTCTAATCGTGAAGACTGGAACTTTTATGAGAGTATACTAATAGGTAAGGCTAGGTAGTAGAGGTAGAATGGTAGTCTCACACACACACACACACACACACACACACACACACACACACACACACACACACACACACACCCACACACACACATTAAATCCTGGACTTCATCTAAAAGCATTGTCTCATTCCAATGATGTCTTTCAGCTGGAAGCTCTCTTGAAAAAAAAATATGGATGTGGCTAAACTTACATTATTGAAGCCCATTCACAATATGTTTCTGCATACCTGGATGATGCAGTCAGTCATTCATAGAACTGGGAGCCTCACTTATCAAAAGTGTGGCCTATTTTAGAATCTGTAAAGTCATGTGGGATTAACTGAGAATCTGAAGAGAACATTGAACATGAGCAATTGCAAACATATTGGATACCTTAGAGAACAAATGGGAAACCCCAAACATATGGGATACTTTAGAGGACAGAGGTCATAAAACCACAACTAAAAAGAAGTAATAAAATGACTTATACCCTGCAACAATAAGCAATAAAGACTTTCCTGTGGACTAGCTGGGTGTTGCTCTACATGTGTATATACTTCTGGAGTTTTTGCCTCTGCTTTGACACATATCACAAAACGAAAACCTCTAATCAAAATGCACTGGTCTCTTGTGGCAGATGCAGCATTTAAAAGGTTCATCTTACTGATCACTGCTACAGAAGCCTTAACTATATGGGCTATATGCTGCCAAGGACATAGCAGTCCGTCAGCTTCCAAAGCTTCAGGGCATCTTCCACATGCCCAAAATATCAGCCAGCTTGAGCTGAGCTGACTAAAAAGACAAGTTTGAGCACCAAGCCCTCCGGAATTTTCCTACCATTAAAGAAAAAAACTGAGTGATTTTGAGGATCAGCAGTTGGCTTGTGCTGTTGCTTTGCAAGGTAGATAAGTTCCCTTTAGAGAAAAATCTTCCATATGAAAAAAAATGTATTTATTGTACACTCCTGTTTAGGAACATTACATTTAAACTAGGAGTTTATGTTTTAATGCACAGTTATGAGATGTAGCTGCACTTTTAAACAGAAGCACAATATTTTCCTGCTAGTTTAAAACATTGTTTAAAGTAAATGAAAATCACTTTTTCTGTGGAAACATTGTGTTTACGATGCTTTTTACTGTGGGTTTTTTTTGTGAAAAAGTGACTGCTAAAGGCTAATGATTTTTAATGTTTTACCATCTTTTGCTGCTTCTCTTCCCCAGGAGAGAGACACCATTTTGATTTGACCATTGAGCACACTGCTGGTCCCAATGCTGGTCCTTCTTCCATTGTTGATAAGGAAAATTTAATTAAACAGCTTTCACAATGATAGCAGTAAACTAGAAATGTGCCTCAGCTGCAGGTGGGTGGCTCTGCTGTGGCCATAGCTTGTTCCTCAGACAATTTATATTTTACTACATATATCTCTGGTGCCCCAACTGCACCCACAATGGACTTGGGGAGAGCCACTCTCTTTGTATCTGTTGGGGTCCCCTCAGTAGTCAATGGAAAGCCACACTTGTTGGTCCTGGGAGAGGGAAAAGGGAAGATTTCTCTGTTTGATCAGAATGTTGTACCTATTCCTGGGGAGGATGATGCTGCCATTAGTAATTCTTTTGGCCCCATTTTTCCATTCAGAAAGAAACAGAAAACTAAACATGCATCTGCTCCTCATTTCCTTAGACAGGAGTAGTTTACTGGGTCTGACTCAAGGTCTAATTCAGTCTGTTGATCCTTCTTACAAAGTGAGTCCTGGTAAAAGAAAGTGGGATATCTCTTTTCCTGAGGAAATTTGAGATTCTGAATCAGGGCAGGAAGAGGAATGGAGAGCTGCAGGGTTTTCTTCTCAGTTTTCTGATTCACATTCAGAGGTGATTTCAGTTTCTGATTTTCCCTGTGGGGGTTTCTCATTCTCTGAGACAATTTCCAGAAAGTACCAGTGTTTATAGTGTAAATATATTGGGATTCATCACTTCCAGAAAGTGTCAGTGCTTTTAGTGAAAATATACTGAGATTCATCAGTCCCTCATAAAAGACTATGAGCTGTTACAGAAGGAATTTCCAAAACCTTTCCTCGTCCTTCAACACTTGTTGCTTCATGATTTAGTAGAATCAGTTCCTCTTTCCTAGGTTAAGAAAGGTTTTTATTCAAAGATGATTTCAGTGCCAAAGAAAGAGAGAAAATACTTGGCGACCAGTTCCATATCTTTGTTTTCTAAACCTGTTTATGATAGTGTCAAAATTCAGAATGATATCACTTCACAATCTGTTACCTTTTCTTCCTATTTCAAGTTTCCTGGTAACACTAGATTTTAAATTGCTTTTCAACACATTCCTATTCATCCAGACTTCAGGCATTTCTTAAGGTCTGTGTGTCTGGATTACATTATCAGTACTCTTCCTTAGCCTTTGGCTATCTACTGCACCAAGAGTGTTCACAAAGTGTGAAGCTCTAGTTATTGCTCATTGGAGCTTACCTCATATCCACATTTTTCCATATTTTGATGACTTGTTTATCTTTGTAGTGTCTTTTAAGTCTCAGGAATCCCTCTGTTATTTGGGTGAGACATCTTTTACAGACTGGGATTCCAAGAGAACATTCAAAAGTCATTCATGACTCATTCACATATAATTGTGCTCCAGGAGTGTCAGCTTTTGTTCCACAGGAAGAATAGATCTTTGTTTAGATCTGTTTCTAAGGTTTTCTACTCAGACTTCAGTGACTGTGACAGGAATACCTCAGAAAGTTGAGTCTCAAGGTGTCTATGATTCTCATGCTATCTTATGCGAGACACCACATGAGAAAGATACAATGATATCTGAAGTCCCTTTGATCCCTGAACCAACCAACATCTCTTGGCTTTTCAAATCCCAGTGCTGTGGTTTGTCAGAGGAGAAATCACTTGGTGGACACAGCAAAATTCCTTGAACACATCTCCCATTGTCCTTCCCTGCTCCAAGGCACTCAGTTACAACAGAAGCCTTGGACTTTGTTTGGGGAACAGTTTCAGGAGAGATAAAAGTGCAAGGTGTGGGACACCAAAGACAGACACAAGCACGCAAATATAAAATAAATTCTTGCCCTGATCAAGACACTCAACTCCCTGAATCATCTTTGCTTCCCTGGCTCTCTTTAATTTGTTACAATTAATACAACAGTCATCAGAGACATCCACAAGTCAGGGGGAACCAGGTTGTTTTCCCATTTGCAGGCTAGCCATATTAGTGTGGGAGGTAGCTCCACAGTGCAATCTCACTCTACATGCATCCTACATTCTTTAAAGCAAAATAGTGTGACATAAAAGCTGAGCATGACAAGGGCAGACCATCACGATTGAAAATTAGATCGGGGGGTCTTTCAAGATTTTATCCATCTGTAAGGACTTCCTCAAGTAGATCTATTTGCCTTCTCTCTGAACAATCAGCTGGCATGATTATACTCCATGACTGTATGCAAAAAGGTCTGGAAGATGGATGCTTTCCCCTTCCCTTGAACAGAAATGTTCCTGTATGCTTTTCTAACCTTTCCACTGATATCCAGGGTACTTCTAAAGATTCAGAAGGAATCCCCCATGATCTTTGTGGTGACTCCCCTCTGATCCAAGCAACAGTGGTTCTACTTTCTTCTGGAAATGACCAGGCGCAGTTATCACTAGCTTCCATACAGAATGGATTTACTCACACAAAATCAGGGATTTAATCCACCCCCACCCTAATCAACTTCAGCTGACTGCCTGGATGATTGAATCTTAATTTCCTTAGGCACCTGTTTAATGAAGATGTGCATCAGGTACTAATGGAGGCAAGAAAGCCTGCTACTAGAAAATCATATATTAGCAAATGGAAAAGGTTTTCTAGTTGGTGCCAACAACATAACCAGGACCCATTCCAAGCTAGCTGATATTTTTTATAATATTTGAGTAGGTTCCTATCTTATGGCCTTCCTTACTCCTTTATCAGGGAACATTCATCAGCCATTTTAGTATGTCTGCCCATGGATCCCCCTCTTTCAATACATTTTCATGCTAAAATGTTTATGAAAGAGATTTGAATAAAAGGCCTTCAAAGACAGACACACTTGTAGGTGCCAGGAACTAGTGACATTTTTAATAAAGAATAATCACTTTTGTTCACTTCTGTAATATGAACTTCATCAGATTCAGAACTCTCTCTTCAAACACTTCCTTAAATAACAATAAAATACTGCCATCTATTGACAAAAATTAAAAACAATTATACACAAATTAATCATCACCAGTTCTTGTTGAACAAAGTAAATACTAAAGTAAATAAAACCAATTATTTAAACCCACATGAAAAGTTACACATAAAAATGATGATCCCCCTACATATTATTATAGTGTAAAATTACATAATGTAATATAAGTACTCCATGTTAAAATGAACAGCACTATGAAATATTTTGTCTTTATAACTGTCTGCAGACACGTAAAATACCTTTACAGACTTGTAAAGTGCTTATGCACACAATTATTAAAAAAATGAATTAAATAAATATAAGCTAGGGATAGTGCTTCATCTGAGGTACAGGATTTTTAATTCATTACAGACAGATTAGTAAAGCTACAAATGGCTGATGTAATGCCTATTTTGAAGTTGCAGTTGGAACCACGTATAAATGATTGAAAAAAAAAGCTTAGAAATAAATGATGTTGATAAATTTAAAAGGGCACTCTACATATGACATATGACAGTGTTTTCTGAAAGTGACCATGCATCTTCTGAAATGTTATTTGTTTCAGTAAAGTGCTTGTTATTAATGGAGGTAGCAAAAATTAATCTGAGTCACATTTAGCAAGGGAACTAACAAGCACTTACTTTAAAATGTGCATTTGTTTAAAACAAGAAAAATAACTATTTTATGCAGTAGTTAGTTTTAACTGATATATGCTTTGAAAAAATAACATTTTGTACTTTTTAAATAGCAGGCAAACAGTCTGCATCTGGATGTGTCCTTAAGGAATGTGACAATGCTGAATTCTTCTTACTACAAAAGGTATTGAATCCGTTTTTGTCATTGTGATGTAACCAAGCATATTAAATTTAATATTTTAGTAGAATAGAAAGGTTTATTAGCCTCAGAGAACATTACTTTGTTTGTTAAATCACAATGTGCATGTAAAAATATGATTGCTAGAAAAAAAAAAACAATTGAATTAATGCACGCACATGAGACAAAGGTGAGTACATTGTAATCCAAGAAAGAAGTGCAAATAATTTTAGGAAAATGGTTCCAATAAGTAGCTTTAGCACATGATATGATAACTGGCCAGTACTTTCTTTCTTTTTTTTTTTTAATTCAAAGAGCTCTGTAAAATGTTTAGGTACATAAAACCTAGTATATTGTTAAAGGTGTAGTGATTCAACAAACAAAATTATTCGGAATATGAGACCCTGAAAGTACACTTGATTTGAATGTGGAAGAATGAGTTACACAGTCCTGCTGACACTGAATCATAGCAATGCCTTTAGCATGTAATTTAACAACAGGAGTTATTAAAGAAACTGGACATTCATGGCAATCGATTGAAAACTTTTTGATTGGGTGCAGATTGTAAAAAAAATAAGTCTGAAAGAACTTTCGTCAAACCCTGGAGGAAAATTATTTTATTATATTGCCAGGGACACTCCCCAACACACTCCAAACTTATATATACCTACTGTAAGTTCACAAAGCAGTGGATAAAAATCAAAAACTCCATTGTCAGTGAAAGTTGCATCACCCAAGTTTGTTTGCTAGATTGGCTCAAGCTCAAATGGGTGCTGATCGGCTGGCACATTTCCAAAGCTGAAAGGAGTGGACACAGAAATACCATAGGAAAAGTAACTATTCAATGGAGGATAAAGAAAACAATCTCAGGATGAGGAAATAGAGAAAAGAAACTAAAACTGAGTCACTGCTAGCCTTTAATTTTAGGATTCTTCACCATTCAGGACATGACCACATGACTGCATATGGTTTGTACCAGGCTAACACAACCTCCACTGAAATGAGACTCAGTGGTTTTCTGCTAGGCATCTCACATAACATGGTGACTGTGTTTGGACTGCATGTAGGTAGGTTTTACCTTTATGAGAGGGGAAGTCTGTGAGGGAAAATATGGGATTCTAATCCAAGAAGGTAGAGATAGCATGGAAACTTGAGTGGAACTATTTGAATTCAAAGTGCATGAAATGACCAGTGATAGAGAGCTTTTTGTTGTGTTTGTGACTAGGGAGTTTATGAACACCAGTAACAAGTATGTTCCAGTTCAATGGTGCAGTATGGTGGTGATGACCCTTAATAATGGTGACCCTAACTGTGACTCAAGGACCAATAGATCCATTTGCCTTACTGGTCTTGTAATGAAAAACATGGAATACAACATCATTAATATCATAATGGATGACATTAAGAATTTAATCAGGCTCAACCCACAGCAATTTGGATTTGTCAAGGATGAGTCATGCCTCCTCAAGCTTGTGAACTTCTTTGAAAAGGTCACCCAGGCCATGGACAATAGTCACACTGTTCACACTGCCTACCAGGGTATTGCAAAAGCATTTGATACCATGCTGCATGATATGTTTATTAACAAGCTAGTAGCCTTAAACACTGATCCATTTGTGCTAAGATGGATTGCAAACCAGTTCAATGACAGAACAAATGTTGCCATGATCTGTGATGCCTCCTCTGTTAAGAAAAGGGTGACCAGTGATGTTCCTCAGGGATCTGTATTGGCCTCTGTCCTTTCCGACATTTATTTATCTGATCTCTTCACTGAAAACAAGACTCTCTGGCTTCCAAAGGTCACTGATAATTACAAATTGCAAATCGGGTATTGTCAAATCAACAAATGATACAGTTTCCCTTCATGTGTTAATTCATGATGCATTGAGAAAGGGCTCAAACTTAATGCTAAGAAATGCACAATCATGTCCTTTGGTAAATTACACATTTCTGCCACCTACTACATCCATGACACCCCACTCTCCAATGAATCTGTCATCAGAGGCCCAGGCATCTGGGTAGATGGCTTTCTCGCCTTTGATCACCATGTATTAGTCATAGTCAGGAAGTCCTTTCACAAATAAACACCGAGAGAATCTCTTCCAAAAGCAAGGAAGTTATTATTCCTCAGCACTATCTCTTGGTTGGGCCCATTATAGACTATAACACATGCTTCAGCCGGTACCTCATTAGACATATCACCAAAAACACACAGAAGTTCCTAGCAAAAAGAGTATCGGGCCTCAAATATCTTAACTATCAAAACAGACAAAGTCAATCTTCCTGTATTCAGTATCAAAAAGACTCTTATGGGGATACCTGTTCCCTCATTGATCCCATTACCTAAGAAGCCATTTCATTCAATGTGCCACGCAATGCACCAGAATAAGAATAACTGATCTGAAAATGCTTTAAGGAATAAATACGTTCCTAGGTATGGACTAGGCTATCTGCCCTTGTGGGCCATTTTAAACCTAGCCATTTTCCCTTTTTATGCTTGAAATAACCTATCTTATTTGGTTATCCAATGGACTTTCCCATTCAGAGAGGGAGGTTGGCATAATGGTCAAGATATTTGCATTACAAATACAAGGTGCAAGGTTTGATTTTTACATGGTTTAATTGGCAAGGCTTAAAATGACCCACAATGACAGTTACCCTAGTACAAATCTATCAACCTATTTATGTCATTCTAAGGGGATTCAGTACCTGTCAGCCTGGGATGACACAGTAGAAAGACCATGCTGCATTGCTGGAGATGGACTTCATCTGTCACTTCTAGGATTTCAGTTATTTCACAACAACAAAATTCCCAACATAAAAATATCTTCAAAAAGAAACTTTAAGGTTATGTGCTGTTAAACACTAGGAGTCTAAACCTAAAACTGCACTCATTGAAAGCACCCCTCGCCTTAGAAGATGCTGACATCTGTGCAATCAGAAACACCTGGTTTAAGGCCATGAAAAGCATCCAAGCCATATCATGTTATAATGCCTTCCACACCTTCAGACCACAATCTGAAAGTGAGAAAACTAAAGGAGGTACGGTATCAATATTCATCAAAGATAATTACACCTGTAGATTTGTTAAACAAAACAATTCCCTTGAACTAATCCAGGTCCAGTTGACTCTAAGTAAGACCCTCTACAAGTTATTGCCAGTTATAGGACCCCCTCCATGAACCAGGATACCCACGCTGCAAACTTGCATCTACTTGAATCACTCAAGGTACAACCAAACACCTGCTTTAGGTGACTTTAACTATCCATCAATAGAAAGGGTAAATTATACATATACTAACACACTTTCCCAAAGGTTCTTGGACTTCATCAATTCCAATGCCCTGGACCAGTTGAATGACACCCCCACAAGGGGCCAAACTTTCTGGATCTGATGCTCACTAATATGGGCGAGTGTTGTACCACCCCATGTGTGCAGCCCTCCCTAGTGAGGTCTGATCATAAATCAGTCTCCTTTGAAATCACAATACTGGGATTTATACCAATGCCTTGTATATGCATCAATACAATTGTATTGACTCATGTACCTGATAGGACCAAACAAGATCCTCAAGAAAAAATAAGTAGTCTGGTGGACATCCACCATTAACAGGTTATGCAGTCAGAGAAAGAAATTGCTGTCCAAGAGCAGGAAGAAATGGTCTCTGAATTGGAAGCATTCCCTCCTTGGCTTAAATAAACAAATATGCCACCTCATAAGGCATTCTAAAGCTAACTATGAATCCACATTTGCCTCCTTCACTAAGGATAACCATACAGTCTTCTTTAGCTACATCAGAAACCTTAAAGGAAAAACTCATATCTGCGCATAACTGGTTGTTACTGGCACCATATATACTGAACCTGCAGAAAACGTCAAAATGATAGCTGAAAGGTTCAGTGAAACCCCCCCCCCCCCATCCCTGCCACATATCCCCCAAAGCAAACCAACCACCTGGCCTCTATCCAGTATCGCCAAGAAGCAGGTTTTAAATGCTTTCTCCAAAGCCAAAAACACAGCCTCTAGGGAACCTGGTAATATCCCAGGCTGCATTTTAAATGGATTAAAAGAAAAAGTAGCTGCACTGCTGGGTACTCTTTTTAACCACAGTCTATGCACTGGTTTTGGACCTGCTGAATGGAAAACAGCAAATGTCATCCCATTACATAAAGGAGGCACCTCCACTGACTCTGGGAGATATAAACACATAAGCCTGACCAGCCTAATCTGCAAAGCTACGGAAAGAATAATCATGGACCTTATCAACAAATGTATAGGAGACCTCCTAACACTCAAACTGATGCAGTTTGGCTTCATTAAAGGGAGATCCTGCCTTTTGAACTCGGTAGACTTCTTTGACACAGTCACCAAAGCCCTGAATGAAGGCAAATACATGCATACTGTCCACCTGGACCTGGCCAAGGCCTTTGATACTATTCCCCACTCAGGCATCATTGATAAACTCACCCAGCTGGAGCTCAACCCGTATAGTGTCAGGTGAGTTGCAAACTGGCTCACCGATGGACCGCCCACAGTCGAAAATAGGTGACTCTATCTACATCAGTAAACCCATAACCAGTGATGTTCCACAGGGATCGGTGCTGGGGCCCCTATTGTTTGGAATCTACTTCTCTTATATACAAGCTAAAGCAAAATGCCTATGGCTGACAAAGTTTGCTGATGATTGCAAACTGGGTGCAGTCATCGAGTCCCAAAGCAATGTCAACATGCTACAAGAGGGACTTACATAGACAAATGACTGGTGCCAAAGTCACGGGCTAAAGCTCAATGCAAAAAAAATGCATTATCATCCGCTTCTGTAAGGGTGACATCACTGCAGATTATCACAATAATTACAACACCCTAAGCATGCAGTAAGTAGTGAGAGATTTGGTTATACAGGTTGACAACAACCTTTCCTTTGACCACCACATCTCCAGAGTGGTAAGAAAGCCTTTCTACATCTCCCACATCATAAGTAAGGGCATTGCATCCAGAACAAAAGAGGTTATAACCCCCTGTACTCCTCACTCATCAGGCCAATAATAGAGTGCAATGCTACCTTTGGTATATACCTTACCAGGCACCCGCAGCAACTGGAAAGACCTCAAAGGTTTCTTACAACGAAAATTTAGGGTCTTCAGCATATGTCATGCACTGACAGACTGAAATCACTGTCACTATACACTGTGTCTTGCAGACTACTCAGAGGCAACCACTGCCCTGCATGTAAAACAATCTGAGATCCTGCTCTAATGAAAATGCTGCACATTTATAAATCAAATGGTATAAGATGCACTTGATCTAGGGAACTTAACCTAGTATGAGACATCATGTAATTTAGATGACTGGATGGGAAACTGCAAATTCACCCCAAGAGTTTCACCTGTGTCCTTCTTGGACAGGGACAGTAGTTTTTGTCTTAGTTCCACTTACTGCCTTGATATTCTTGGGAATGGGGATTGTACTTGGCTAGGCTTGTAATGGCCCTAGGGTCATTAGCCTAGTAGCCTCCTATGACTCCATGATCCTATATTATCCCTAATGAGAATAACTGGGATCATAACATTAATAATTTGAGGGGACCCATGCATGGGATAAAGCATTTAGGAGATGCCTCTGTCCATTATTAGTACAGGGTGCAATTATGGGTTATATTTTCTTTTTCCCATCTATAGATCTAAGTTGGGCTTGAATATGGACATGGCTGGACTTTGTTTTATGTGGATTGGGAGTCTTTTCCATGGCAGCAATATCCTTTGTGAGATATACCTGCCCCTCCAAGCCATACTACTGATGTTGCAAAAAAGGTTTGGATCCCTAGGCCAGATATTTCTAATTCCATTTGATTTGCTGATGTCTAGTAAATCCATTAGAAGTGGGTCAGAGGATGCCTTGTAAGCCAGACACACATTACCTCTTAGCAGTCTGTAAGATACTAAGTATAGTGACAGGGTTTTTTAATAAGTTCAAGCAGGGCATGCTGTTTAGGGCTTGTATCCATTTAGTAAGGTATCTCTGTGGGCATTCCAGTTATTGCATGCATCTGGACAGATACATGCCAAAGGGGGTCAGTAAAAGCAAACAGAAATATAAACTCATCTCCAAGTACTTCCCTTTGTAATGGAATAGACTCCATTGGGTGTCAAGTATTGTTATTCTGTGTCTCCCTTCAAGCCTACATTATGAATGCCCTAAAATACATACCAGAACTTACAGATACTGCCCAACTTGAAAAGGCTTGTAGAAACTGAGAGTGGTCATTGACAAGGCACACATAGCCTCTGGTGTAATGGGCTTGTATTTTGTATGATTCATGTGGTTGCCAGCATACATGCAACCATGCTTATGCACATGCACTATTGTATGTCACGATGGGAATAGCTGGAAACCACAGAAAGTATCTCATAACAATGTTTCTGTACACTTTTATTGATTAAAATGGGGAGGAAATGGGCATTTGTGAAAGTCAGAAAAGTGGGAGCAGTAAGCAGAGGAACACACATGATCACAGGGAAGGTAGAATAGAGATTAGGGTGCCCATTTTTTCTGTTCTGATTTATTTTTAGAGGAATAGATGGGGAAGTCTGTATATGGAAGTAAGTGCATGAATTGAAGGCAGAGGTATGGAAGTATAGGCATAGAAAGAAACAAAAAAACACAGAACACAGACCAATAGGGGAGATTTTGTGATGAGAGCCAATGAATATATTGGCATAAAGACAGCAGGAGGACAAGTGTTATTGGGGAGTACTGGACAACAAACACAGGAATGTGGAACACACAAAGGTAGCCAAGAGCGTGAGAAGCTTGTCCAGGACATTGTGCTACCAGGGCTAGACCCAGGAAGAGGTCAGTCATGCTTTGACTGCCCTGTGCACTGTACCCTGCCTCAGATGGTGGTGATGGCATTTCCAGGCAGCAGTGCAACTCCAAAAATGACACAAGGATCTTCTCTGAATTGTCAATGTAGGCTTCAAGTGCCTGGTCCACTAACGTATCCAACATTTCTGCCAAATCCTGATGAGTGACAAACTTTGAATCCACTGGAGGAAAGAAGACCAGTCTCTGGGGAGTGGCCTGTAGTAGCCAATGGGAATGCTCCATGCCACCCACAACTGCAGGATCTCCATCACCAGATGGTGATACAGGTCTTGAGTGAGAGGGTGCACTGGTGGGAGAAGGACAGGGTCAGTGGGGCATGAGTACCAGTGCCATACCAATGGTTCAGGAATGGCAGATGCTGCAGATAATGGCAAAATAAATGGATGGAAATAAAACTAAACAGACGTCAAATAAAATATACTAAGAATAATGATAAAGACATTGACAGAGAGAGAGAGAGAAATGACATTAGTACTCTTTTTCTGATAAGCTGTCTTACGGGCACCTGTTGATGCACAACTCAACAGATTGGTATGCCACTATGCCAAGTCTGATAATTCTGACTACATATATAAATTAAAATGTCCCTATTGGATTATCTGTATACAGGGATGCAGGGCATTGCACTTATGTCCAGAGCTGGGTACATTGGACTACAGTGGCAGAGTGGTGTCAGAATTTATGCAACACAACATGCCTTTGAAGCCAGTGTGGTGTACCAAAGGCAACTAAGCAATTATTGCCAACAATAGCAGCTATTAGGCATAACTTGACAACCACTGCAATGAAAATTGCTACACACCAGTAAACAGATCTGGAGTAAGGCATAAATGACAAGCACTATGTCAAATGGAGGTGGTGTTAACATGAGCATATTGTGGAATAATGCATGGGGGCAATATTCTGACATGTGACTTCCACCTCTGGTCATCCTTCTCATCATCCATCTGACCCAAACCTGTGTCCACATTGCAGGTATGTGGTAACACCCCTGCATACTAGGCATCATGAGGCAGTTGGCATACTGTCCAGGCAGAAAGAACTAGGCATCTCACTGAAAATAAGGTTTGCTCACACTGTACAAAAAACATGCAAACATCAAAGGTAACAATACATACTATACCAATGGGTACATCTATGGTGTTATGATATAGCTTACTAATCAATCACATGAAAGTGAACATACTATACCTGTGCCTGAAGAGACTCTCCATTCTTCTCCATTATAGGAGCACATTCTCTGATATTTTTGCTTGAGATGGTCAGTAAGAATAGTAACTACAATGCACACCAGTTAAATGTCCTGCAAGGGCCATTTTACTATGAGGGAAAAAAACAGAGCAGTAAAGAGCCCTGCATATATACAATACATCTCAAGAACACTAATTCTGACCACTTCTTCCCACTGAAAATCTAGATGGACTCTCCTCAATTCAGAGAACTGGTGCCTACATTGCTCTCCAGACAAGCGTATGCCAATATCAGCACTCACTGCCCTAACAGACTCGGCATGGATCCACTTTATACAGGGAAACCTCATAGAAGTCGCTAAGTAGGCACTCCTAGTGCTCCTCATAGATCAAGTACAAAGATGTATTATTCTCTTTAGAGCACCATCTGGAAGCCCTGACATCTACAGTGCCTTTTGAAGCCATGGAGAATCACTGGATAACAATCTAGAGAAATATGCTAGCTCTGTCATGGCCAAACACATATTGCTGTTGTCTGCATGTGGTGTTCAATGTGAGGCAGCTAGGCCAGTCAAGCATAATCACCGAATGGTGGGAAAATACATGGCTTGATGTGATGGTGTTAAGGAGAGAAGAATTTCAGGGAAAAAGTATACAGGTATCACAGTGCCTACTTATGTCAATAAGTTTTCTCTTCAGTGCTACATGCAGACATAGTACTGCCATATATTTCTGCACATCTCTGTAGGGTTCAATACTGCACTTTACAGGTACTAATTCAAATACATAAAGAAACCAAGCCTCTTAGGATAGCACATTAGAATTGTGTGATCAGATAAATGTGTGATTCATCAACATTTTGCTGAAAAGACACAGTGGCATAATGACCATGCTATGAGCCATGTAAATGAAAGATAAAGGCAATCTCAGCCATTTGCATCCTTACTGTCCTATAATAGATTGCAGAACTGTAAACTGTGGAGCTGCTATGCACAAGGGAAACTCTAATTACTACAAGTGCTACAAGCTTAAAGAAGTGGTATTATTTTCACTTTTGCTGTACTACTACTGCTTTACTTGTGTGTTGTTTGAGGAACTACATGACAGTTTGACACTGTAGGGGATGAGGTAATGGGTGTAAATGTCAACAATGGTGCATGCAGTGGGGTGGACTATAAACACAAGCAGTGTCTAGTCTGACAGCAGGAAAAGTGAAGGTGATGTGATGTTGCAGATTCCATATATTCCGATGCTGAGTTTTTTTCCTTGTATACTATAAAGGTAATGTCCAGGTTTTATGGCAAGGATCACATATGTCCCATTCAGTGGTTATACACAAATGTTTGAAGGTGAACTCTTTGCTGGTAATTAACCTCATAGTCGCCCTAAGCTGGAACATTATCTCCGTCAATTCTGTACTGTACTGTATGAATCCTATAAGTATTACCTGTCTGTCTGCTATGAATACTTACAAGGTAGTTGTGAGTGTGGTACTATGGGGTGACTTTGTGTGTGGGGGTTGATCGACACAATGCAGAGCAGCACATGGTCTAGCCTTACTTCCTCATCCCCGGCAGTATTACTGTTTCAGTGATATGCCCATATACTTTTTACAATCACCCTTTCCTATGGATTGCAGATGTGGGGAAAGTTTCTGCAGTAGTAGTAGTCAAAGAGCTTAGAGTGAGAATCCAACAGTAATACAGAATGATTTTGCATGTAAGGTATGGATCCCCTGGGCTTTACAACAAACAAACCTGTCTTGGTTTCATGAATCACTGCAGGAGAAGTTTAATCAATGGTCTCTGTAGCACTTTGGGTAATTTCCTTCATATATCTACAACTGAGTGTTTCATGTGTGGCCTGGCCTGTGCTATTTCTTTTGCTTTGTGTGTGGGGTAAGTTGACCCCATATATCCCCACATATAAGATGTATTTAGACATCATAAGGTAATTGTACTCACATCCTGAGGAATGTACTGGTGTATGCTCATGCTAACCAGTGGGATGCACATAAAAACAATTTGGTCCTATACTGGGTCAGGGTGCTGTTGGGCTGGACAAAATGTACTTTAAATGAATGGTACTTGTTACTGGTAGTGAAACTGCTGAATACTGACAGTTGCATCCTGTGCTGGATCTGTGGCACATTCTTTGTTATGGGGAGTGACAAGATGCATGTTCTTCACATTTGCAATCCTTTACCACATACAGGAAGGCAGTATGTTTAACTCTGTGGTCTGTACACATACAGATGACATGAGCTGTCCCACATACAACCACTTGTACATAAGATTTCTTGCTCTCTGTAATGTGACCCCCTGACTCCCCTCCCCCCATGACAATGCCACACCTGGAAAAAAAACAATAAATAATACCTCCACATGAATTCCAGCTTTGCATATGGATAGTCCTCCATCATTATTGTAGTGAAACAGGAGTGTTACCAACACCAGGCAGATTCTGGTATTGCTTCATATGGGTGCATCATGTATGGCTTTCCAGCAACTTACACACATATATATTTCTTTGCAGTTCCTGATCATCATGCTTGAAAGTGATCAGCACAGTAAGACTAAATTCCCCTGGTCAGAGAATGACATCTTGCGACTGACCCTCCTTTAACATGGTTGGTAGATGCTCTGGAATGAGAGATCTGAATGGGCCATCCATATGCATGACAGGTTAGAACCTATAGAGGACTAAAATATGGTTGGTGGCTAAAACTGGATTTATGAACAGGTCTAAAGAATGGGTATTAACATGATTGCATAGGCATGCAGTAAGACAGGTCATCCGGCACAGGAGCAGTGAGCCACAGGAGGTAGGCCTGCTGATAGAGTTACCAATGACAGACACAGGAGTTTATGGGGTTCTGAGAGGTCCAAACCATTTAGAAATATACAGCAGAGTGCTGGGCATTGGTGAGATTTGCATTTGGCACCCCATGTATCCATTGTAAATGCCAAAGGTGAATATGCCTGAACATGTGGCACTATCATGGTATATGTGAAGCTTTCCATTTCAGGGTCATAGAACTTACACACATGGCTCCTTTGTTTGTTCTTTGTTCTACAAGGATCATTGACATTACCAGAACTAAGTCCAAAACAATGGTGTTAAATGCGCTCGAAATACAACCAATAATCCAAAAAAGAACACAGCGTTGCGAGTCCACAGAAGAAATTTATTAACATAAAGTTGTCCACAGGTTAAGCGCTTTCATCAAACTGAATGACTTCTTCAGAACAATTAACCAAGAACTCCACAGTTTAAATAATCAAAACTTTAAAATCATTGGTGCAAAATTAGCCAATGCCCAACGTTAAATAACACTTCTCATGAATATCAAACATTAAAATATATAATAGATAAATTCAATTAATACATTTGCTAAAATAAACGGAAAATGGGTAAAAAGGCATTTTTTTATATACCCCCCTAATGATACATTTATTGAATAAAAATTCTTGTTGTATGATGAAAGTAAAAATTGTTTTAGTATTTATGTATGTTATGTGTTGTATATAAAAATAAAACTGATATTTCAAAGTCATATGTTGTATATTAATAATGAATACATAATATTAGTGATACACATTTAAACTAATTCTGCCTTTTCCTTCAATATAGGCATTATAGAAATATGTTCATTTATGGCCGGAGGGTGGTCGGCCACCAATCTAAGTTGCCACAACAACTCTTTTTTGTACAGTATATTCTGCCAATCACCCCACCCCCTCATATCAATTTTGACAAAATCAAGTATACCAAACTTAAAGCACTTGAAGTTCTTACACAAAATATTGTGTTTATATAAAGCATTGGTATTTTATTCATTTTTGATGTCGTATAGGTGCTCGTATATCCTGTTTTTCAACATTCTTTCCATCTTATCAATGTAGAAAGACTACTTAAAGTTTACCTTCCAGTGTCATCAGCAGGAAATCAATTTTCTTGATGTTAAGATTTTTAAAAAACAGGATTGTTTCCATTCTAAAATCTACCGTAAAACTACTTTTTGTAATGCATATCTACATTATAATAGTCATCACCCTACCTATCAGAAAAAAAGTATTGTAAAGGGTCAGGCTGTTAGGGTAGCCAGGATGACTACTATGAAGAATGATATAATAGCGGAGTTCAGTAATTTAAGGGCTATGTTTATGGAAAGAGGATATCCAGACCATTTTATTGACCCTATTCTCGAGGAGGTCAATGGAAAATGGGGCACTATTTATAAACCATTACTAGGTACTAATGAAGGAAGGTCTGGTTTTGCAAATAATGAAGAAAATGTTCAGAATACCATCAACTTTCAGCAAACATGTGTGGTTCAATTCTGTCCCCTATATTCACACATTAAGGGTACTATGACAAAAAATTTGAACATTTTTAGAACTAACCCTGAGATAGTTCATATTCTTGGTGACAAACCTATATTTTCCACCAAGGTAGGAGGTAATATTAAAACCTTGGTGGAATCTAGTAGAAATTCAAACAATATGCAGGGGAATACAATTGGTACTAAAGCATGTGGAAGGTGTTTGTACTGTCCCTATATACTATCAGACAGTGATATAACTTTAAGTAATTCAAACAGAAGTAGCATTTTCTTGAAAAATGGCAACTGTTGTTCAAACAAATTAGTATATATTGCTCAATGTACCACCTGCCCGTCTTTCTACAATGGTAAGACGGAAAGAATGTTGAAAAATAGGATATACGAGCACCTATACGACATCAAAAATGAAAAAAAATACCAATGCTTTATATAAAAACAGTATTTTGTGTAAGAACTTCAAGTGCTTTAAGTTTGGTATACTTGATTTTGTCAAAATTGATATGAGGGGGGGTGATTGGCAGAATATACTGTACAAAAAAGAGTTGTTGTGGCAACTTAGATTGGTGGCCGACCACCCTCCGGGCATAAATGAACATATTTCTATAATGCCTATATTGAAGGAAAAGGCAGAATCAGTTTAAATGTGTATCACTAATATTATGTATTCATTATTAATATACAACATATGACTTTGAAATATCAGTTTTATTTTTATATACAACACATAACATATATAAATACTAAAACAATTTTTACTTTCATCATACAACAAGGATTTTTATTCAATAAATGTATCATTAGGGGATATATAAAAAATGCCTTTTTACCCATTTTTCGTTTATTTTAGCAAATGTATTAATTGAATTTATCTATTATATATTTTAATGTTTGATATTCATGAGAAGTGTTATTTAACGTTGGGCATTGGCTAATTTTGCACCAATGATTTTAAAGTTTTGATTATTTAAACTGTGGAGTTCTTGGTTAATTGTTCTGAAGAAGTCATTCAGTTTGATGAAAGCGCTTAACCTGTGGACAACTTTATGTTAATACATTTCTTCTGTGGACTCGCAACGCTGTGCTCTTTTTTGGATTATTACCAGTACTAAGTCGAACAGCCTAATATATACCAACAAAAATGCTTTCCATAGCTCTCTCTTATATAGCAATAGCGTCACTGGACTGTGGGGATTGAACAAAAGGTTCATCCTTAGACTGGGCAATGTTTTGGTGTTTCCACAAGTGGTGAGTTCTGTACATTCCTTGCAGTGGATATACCAGATATAGGCCTGACAGATGTTGGGAAACTATCTGGCCCCAATAATGATGGCTGCTAAATCTCAGCACAAACAGGGATCATGCTGTCAGATTTTGACTTAAACAATATGGTTGGAAAATCCACATCACCTTTTGGAGAACACAGATACTGTGCCTGTGGAGGCTACCCATAGATGCAGGACACCATCTTGGGACAGAAAGAAGCCAATGCATCAGACAAGGGATTGGACTCATGTTAAGAAGCAGAGTCACACTTGATTTATGCCAAATCTATTAAGTCGGGTAATGAGCTAAGGAGATTGAATGTTGTTGGCCAAGAATACTATGGGCAAAGTCCACAGTCCCCAGCTAAGTGTATCCATGACAGCTAGAACATGTTTGTGTGGGGCTATAAGACAAGGAGATATAGAAATCAGTGCAGCCAGTGATGCACTGGTCTGGGTAATTCATGATCTGTTTGAAGACTCAAGAGAGAGTGCCTGGGTCAAATTTGCATTATTATGGATGGGTATCATAGAGATTCTGAATGTTGTAGCTGTCTCTTTGGAGCTGCCCATCATGGCCACCACACTTGCCATGGCCAGTCAACCTTCATCTCCCATGGTGAAGTCCAAAGTGAGAGGAGGAGGGCATGGTCTTGAACTAGTTGCAATACCATCTCAACACCACCAGTTTCATGGTGCTGTAGGATATCATGGACATATATATATAAATGGGCTGCTCATGCAAAGACCCTCAGCAACACATCTCATTGTTAATGCTCAAGGAATATTCTGTCCTCTGTGCATGCTGCGGACAATGTCTGTGATCTTCCAGGAATAAGTGCTCACATAGAATGGGGTATGTTTGTTCAGCACATACATCTTCTGCTTGTGCCCTAGAATACCCAGCAGAATCCACCACAGTATTACATCATCTGTTGTAGCTGTCCTTACACACACACACACACACACACACACACACACACACACACACACACACACACACACACACACACACACACACACACACACACACACATAAAGATCTACAACACCCAGTATCTTGGTCATAACACAATGAAGAACACCACTATCTTTCCAGACCAGTCTTCCTGGCATCCCATAATTGCTTCTTCATTACACACACACACACACACACACACACACACACACACACACACACACACACACACACACACACACACACACACAGTATAAATCTTTACCCATACCCACCCACAAATGCTGTCTATTACTGACACTTGGCACTGTGGCCTTTTCCATCTGTATGTATAATAACAACCAAGTCTGCTCTGTACTCTGTTACCTGGGAAGCTTGTACCTGACACATAGTCTGGCAAGGACTATGCATGGTACAGCACAGACTGGGTGTAGTAATGCATGCATCATTTGTACTGTTCTGTGTTATGCATAATGTAGCATATAGCTCTGAACCAAATGCTGCCTCTTAGTCTGTGCCAGAAGATAATGCTTCTGCTTCCACCTGACAGTCATCCTTTGCAGCCAGCTCCTCCACAACTTCCTCATCTGGCACCTCTTACATTTCTGACTCTCCGACTATCTTCTCCTATATTTCTCTGTCTTCTGTAACATCATGTGCATTATCATCTTCTGTAATAGGGCAGACGGTGCAGTGGTAGCGTTGTTGCCTCACAGCAAGAGGTTCTCTGGTTCGATGCTGGGGTGCCTTCTGTGTGTAGTCTGCACATCCTCCCTGCATACATGTGGGTTTCCTCCAGGTGGTCCAGTTCCCTCCCACATTACAAAACCATGTGTCTGGAGCATTTCTACCCGGGCCTCTGCTGAAAATTGGCTTCATTCCAATTCAGACTTTCCCAGTTAATAAATGTTAAATAAAAGTAATACTGTACACAATACAAATATTTTACTGCATATTCTACAGTTATACTGCAGTGCATCTCCAAATACATCTGAACAGTGAAGCAGACCTTCGCAGTTCAAACACATGCATGACAATAAATAAAGTCTGTGGCAAGGAAGTACAGAACACATTCTCTGGCATAGTTTGGTGCTATCAGCCATAGCCAGCATCATCAGTAAGATGGCCCTGTGGAAACTCACGCTATATAAACTATGGGTGTTAGTCACATGTGTGCTACATGTGGGAGTCACAGACACTGCTAACTCTGCCTGCATGCTGATGCTTGTATATTATACCATCTATACCGTAGACTTGGCAGTTGATGGAACGGAACCCCTTATGGTTGACATGGCATTATCCCTTCAATTAAGATGGGACCTTTACTGCAATTTGGATGCAATCAATGGTTGCCACTACCATAAGGAACTGGGCAACATCATAAAGTGCCTTCATGGTGATGGCTGTCTCCTCTGTTGAAGGTGGGAACCAAATATGCCCTTGCTCATGCTGTTGCTTGGCATTGAGGAACTGGTAGGTTATCTGTGATGCAGATGAAGCAATATACTCAGCATCTCCCCACTGGTAACTATAGGATCAATGTAGTGAATATTCTTAAACCCAAATGTATTTTCGTCTCCACAGGGACAGGTCCTCCATGCATACCATGAGCTTGCATATAAGGCAGACATATGTCAATCAGCTTCTGCATGGTACCTCTATTCACATAGTAGAGGTCTACTATTTCTGTATTGTGTAGAGGCACAGTATGTTATGCATGAACACATGACATGGGTGGCACCAACAGTAATGTCCTGCACCTCCGTAACTTCCGTCAGTGGCAATAACATGTTACACATACTAAAGTGATAGCTAACTCATACATGTACATGTCTATTATGTCTCTCTCCCATAACTCTACATTTTACAGAAATCAATAATAGCACTAGGTTGTACAAGCTTTACATGTGAAACATAATTTCTGAATCACTCTGCCATAAAGTTTACTTTCACTTGCATTCTCCATTGTTCATTTTAATAGCATTGTTCATTTCCATACAGTAATGCTGTGCTATTTTGTGGCCTTCTGTGATCATCCTCACATAAAACATGGGTGTTCTTCAAAGAAATTTAACTCCTGAAAATGATTTTAGGGGCAATGTAAAAAGAATTGTTATAATATGTTTTTACAATGGGCCGGATTCACGAAGGCTAGCACGGAGTCTAAGAGTAGAGCAAGATTCCAGCAAGCCAACATGTCCGCCGAGCAATGCAGGAACAGCCGGCAGGGGTGTGCAACTGAGCTCTCCAAACTAGTCCTACATGGACAGGGCTAGGATATGCAAATGACTTCAGTTGCAGGCAAAAGCCATGCAAATTAGGTAAATTTGCGATCCAGGAAACCCGAACCTGTCCGAGTAGGAGTAGTGTTATTTGCAGAAATGTACACAGCTGATAACTGAGTGCGGTTCTGCAAATAGCAAAACGGAGCTGTGTCAGCTGGAAAAAAAGCATGCATTCACAGGAGGAAGCATGCCAATGGCCAAAAACATGGCCATTGGCAATGGTAAGTGATGCAAATTAAAAATAAAATAACTTTTTTTTTAAATCCCGATTTCCGGGGCTTAACTGTAGTGCAGCGCCGCACAAACGCGCTGTGCCCTAAAAAGCAGAAAATTAATAATTAAGATCCACAAATGTGGATTTCATAGCTAAAATGAATTTACAATGCAAGGGAATGGCAGGCTGAAGGCAACATGGCCACCGAGTAGAGGTTGCTAAGAGGGGAAGCTCAGTCTAAGAGATGTAACTAAGCATTAGTAGGCAATCCTATGCAAATGAGAGTTATGATAGTGAATCGCAAGTTCACATAGCAAATGAGCACAGTCAGTGGAGTGTAGGAGTAGGATAAGGGGAGTAACAGTGTAGAACATAGGTGACATCACGAGGGGGGTATGTATGAAAGGAGTGCAGCTCATTGGAGCAGAGTGACATGTGTCAGCTTACATTTATATAATAGTGAAAGAGGTTTGTCAACATGTAGGACAGGTAAAGTCAAGAAATTGAAGGTGTATGCTGTGGATAACACCAAAGTTTCTTGCTGAGCATGCATGCGTGCGTGTGCACGCCAGTAAACCCAAGTAAGACAGTGTGCATGCATGTAACTGTGTGTGCGCACGTGTAGGCTTGAGTAAGCATATGTAAGGCTATGTAAACAGTTGTAAGTGCGTTTGCGCTGGTGTGCATGCGTTTTAACAGGAATAAGCAAGTTTTAGTCCGTGTATGCATGTGTGCGCGTGTGTGAGCTGGTGTGCATGTGTTTGCGCTTGTTTGCGCGGCGCTGCCCAGTGAGGAAACAGAAAGAGAAAAGGAAGCACAACAAATAGTAGGAAGTTAACCAGGGAGTACTAGCAGAGCTAGCATGTGAAAACAATCAGAATCAGCCAATTACACAGGCATTACACTAGCCCAGCCCAGCCCAGCACTCAAAACTCAGCAAAAAACATTCCAGTATGTATTTCTCAGACACACTGCAACACTGTAGTAAGCTAATAGAAGTAAAAACTGAAAAAGCTTTACAGAGACAAAGAAATGTTAGGGGCTGCCATTGCTGTCATAAGGCGACATATGCAATGTGCTGAGGGTGGTGACAATGCAAATGCTGCTGAGCAACCCACAGTGAGGAGACGGAGAAAAGTGTACAGCCCTAGGGTAACCTACCAGGGGCTACATGAGCTGGAGATAGTGGAGCGCTATAGAGTGGACAGAGACCTCATGCAGCAAATTGTTGAGCTGTGCAGGCCACGCCTCACACACAGAAACAACAGAGGGGAACCCATCCCAGTGGAAACCAAGGTATGTACCTAGGGTACTGCACCAGTTCCTGAATGCCATGGCAGCACATGTCGGTGATCATGTATATTTCCCCAATTTCCATGAGGTATTGGCCAGCAATATGCTTCTCTTCCAGCAAATAACGGAATACCCTGAGGTAGTGGGTGCAATAGACTGCATGCACATTTGCATCAAAGCACCAGCCGGTGAGCGGGGTAGGGTCTACTATAACCACAAGGGTTACCCCTCCATCAACTGCCAGGTCGTGTGTGATGCCCAGGGCATAATAATGAATGTGTGTGCTGGCTGCCCTGGAAGCTACCATGACTCCCATATCTGGCATCTGACACAGCTGTACCAGACATTTGCCAATGGGGACATCCCTCATGGTCACCTAGTGGGGGATGCTGGATATGCACTTGAGCTGTGGCTGATGACACCCATCAGAAATGCACACACACCTGAACAGGAATGCCATAATGAGGCACACGCACAAACACAAAATGTAATCGAGTGTGTGTTTGGGCTGCTCAAGTCATGGTTCTGGTGCCTGGACACATCTTGTGGAGCCTTGCAGTACTCACCAACTACATGTACCCAAATAGTCATGGTATGTGCTATGCTACACAATATGATCCTGCAAAAACAGCTGCAGCAGGAGCAGCATAGGGCCGGGCACAACAGCCCCCCACCATTGCCAAAGCCATCACAGGCAGAGCGTGACTCAGAGGAGGAACAACCTGAGCCTGCCCCAGAAGGCAGAAGGAGGTGTGCCCAGTATGCTTTGGCCTTGGCAAAGAGGCAACACATAGCATATACACTGGCTCAGTAGGAACCCTGGAAATGATACTTCTCTCCGACTCGCACATACAGTAAAAGCGATGCCTAACTTGACACTACCTGTTAACAAACATGTATAGGGAGTGTAAAATGTGCATCCGACATAGGCAGCCCTGCAGCACCACCTGAGGCATGATTGCTATGTTTTAAGCAATATAAAGCACTGCTAAACAACTCTCACCACTATTTAATATATGTAAACAAAATTGCACACACTAAGTAGCACAACTACAGGCAATGTTCAGCAATATTGTGCACTGTCCAGCAATGTTGGGCAACACTGAGCAATGTTGTGCAAGTCTGGTCAAATGTGGGTATAGTTCATCAAAAGCAGGTTAACAAGTTCATATTTGCTTCACTTTTCTTGAAGCAGTCTGTTCTGGCATGTATGAAAATATGAAGCAGTCACAGTCCTTGAACCCAGGATACAGTGCACTATATTCAGAGTACAGAACCACTAAACTATGATAGTATGTCAATGATCAGCTTGTATGAAAAAATGTTGATAAGTCAATGCTAAGTATCTCATTGAAACCTTGCAGGCATAGCATAATCCCTGTCGAGTTAAGACACAAATGTGAGGCCTGCAGTAATAACAGAACCTGATGTTCAATGCACATATAGTATAAATGTTAATATTGGTAATGTTCATACACATCAACAAATGTAGTGGACCTCAGACAGCAACATACTGCAAGGTCACACTGGGCATGCTCACACACTTGAAACTATGAGACAAATGTCAGGTAACAAAACACTGAAAGTCTGAACTGGGCATGCTCACACACTTAGGTCAAGTTTGAGTACAGCAGTGGGCCACACATATCCCTCAGTTGCAAGTGTCAACCCAGGAACCTTGCACTATTCACCAATCCACCATGTGCACACAGTGATATGACAACAGACACAATATAAAATAGTGCAATCCTGTCACAATCAAATATGTTATGCAGAAACCTAGGTTGTTCATAGGAAGTGGTAAAGCAAAGAAGAAACAAAACCTGCAATCAGTACCATCACTGAACAATGTGCATCCCAAACATTAGCATAGGTTCAGAGGTAGACACTAGGCTATCTGTCCTAGGGTTTGTAGAAGCCTAGCCACAGTGTGTTTGTATTCTGCAATCATGCTAGATCAGTAGACTGTGCCTGTCAGTAGTAGGTCACACAAGATATCTCACATATGTTCATTTCATTCTGCCTCTGTCTAGCAAGAACCCATAACATATCCCAGGGCTAAACATACGATCACCCGTCCACCTGTGAAGATGTCACCTGTAGGTGGTCAGCGTGGGTCTGTGCATATGTGGTACTGTGATCACATTCCCGAGTGAGTGGAGCATCTGTGATGGTAATATGCCCCTCCAGCATGTCCTATTAACATCATTGCTCACGTACCTATCCCTGGAGCATGTAGCTGCAAGGGACTTTGATATCCTCATGCAGAGCCTGTCCATCAATGCTGTGATGGACATGGCATCAAACAAAAGGCACAGACTGCATCCAAGTAGGCAGTAAGCAACTGAGGAGAGCTGGGGTGACCATAGCCAAACTGTGTATACCATCTGTGTGAGTCCCTAGATGCACTTGGTTCTGTAAATCTGTGTACATTCCAGTTGCTGCAGGTGTTGGGTAAGGTACATCTGAAATGGGCCATTGTATCCAAGCATGTGCCAGATAACTACAGGGTTACAATGACCCAACCTGGTCTGGATGTAAAACTGTATGGGATAAGGTTGCTTAAATAGAAGGTGTGTCCAACAACATTGGCAACGTGAATGTCAAAGGCAAGAGTACTAAGTATTCATGTCCCCAAATCACAAATCCCACACACTGTACGTGATGTATCATCACCTATGTGGTAATGTGTGTGCACAATGTTACTACCAAAGGTGATGACTATGCATCTAAATTAAGGTAGCTGTAGGCCATGGCTCTGGCACCAGTCATCCATCTCTGTGAGAAGCTTTTTGAGGATGCTTGTGCCAGCTGTGGAGTCGATTATGGCACACAGTTTGCAGTCATCTGCAAACATGGTCATCCATATTCCTCCTGTGTTAGCCAGTATGTATCAGAAATATATACAGAACAAGAGAGGTCCCAGGACTGAGCCCTGTGGGATGCCATGTGTAACTGGTGTATAGTCAGACATGGCACCTGCAATACTGACCATATGTGTGCTATCCATGATCCAGTTAGCAATCCATCTTGTGACATATTTGTAGATATTGAATCCAGTGATCTAATGTGTAAAGGCCAAGAGGGGTATTGTGTAGAAGTGGTGTGCGAGCTCCAGGTAGGCTGTGTGGACAACCCTGTGTACATCTTATGGACCTGTTAACTGTTTAAAGACATCAAACATCTGCAAGAGGCAAGATATGCCCACAACAACACCAAATTGTGTAGGATCCAGTGTCTGTAGGTTCACAATGTGTATGTGTATGTGTTCCATGATGATACACTCCATAGCATAGCAGAACAGGATAGTTAGGCATATATTGTGATAATGTCCAGGGTTCCTTGTGGCACCAGCACTGTGGAGAGTGTACACCGTAGCTGTACGCCATTCCATGGGTACACATCCTGTAGTAACTGTGATACCGAACAGTGACATAATGTGAGTGTGAAGTTTGTCGTGAATCTCGTGTATGCCAGAGTCTGGGACACTATCTGGTCCCACTGATGCTGTGTTGTCTGCTATGGAGAGGGCGGCACACACATGTTCATCTGTGATGTCAGGGAGGCTACACCCTGTTGTGATGGACATGTGCACTGCAGGGGGTTGGTGGGGAAACATTCCCACTGAACCTGTTGTCCAATATGTTCGCAATGTCAGTGGGTTCACTGTATATTTGTAATTATGCAGTAACTCACAGCATATCTGTGATTTCCCACACAGGTCCCTGACATAACTAAATAAGGCCTTGTGACTGTCCATAGTGTCTGTTGCAAGTGTCCGTTAGAAGTGGGCTTTAGATGAATCAACAACTGGTCGTAGCTATACCATAGTACTGATCAGAGATGCCTTCCAGAATGTGATTGTGCTCTATAATGTAGTACCCTCCTCCTGTCCCTGTATAGCTCAGTAATGGCCATGGTCCAGTAGACAGGTCCCCTGCCTTTGGAGGAGTGAGTCTTGTAGTTATCTGGGATAGCATGATCCATGAATTCCAGTAGTTGTCCATAGAATGTGCTTGTAAAGTATGAAGTTGTCTGAGCCATAATTAACACTGTCCCAGGGTCATTGAGGGATACCACCTCAGTTTGTACAAGTGTGACGTTTGCTCATGAAAAGTATGTCACTGAGATCACATAGGATGTGTGTGTGTATGGGATATGTATGTCTAGTGAGATGAATGTATGTTACGACCTTAACAATTACAGGTATACCTCTGTTGTGGAACATAGAGTCCCCATGTAGGTGATGATCAGGTCCCACATGTTTAACCCCCTGTGGGTGTGGTGACCAGGTCTGCTGTAGCATTTGAGTGTAACAATCTTAGCAACTGTTGTGCGAGGGTGTCACTGCTTGAGTAGTATACCCAGTCAATGTTTGTGTATTTGAAGTCACACAATATAATGGTGTTTGGTGAGACCTTACATTCCCCAGTGTTCTCAGGAATAACTACTGTTGTGCCCATGTTTGGGAGTGTGGTCTGTAACAGTCTACAAACTGAAATGCAGTTTTGCCCACTCTCAGTTGCACATGTACGTTCCCCAATGCTTTGTGTACTGCTACCAACCTGGAGGTGTGTGTATGAATGATGTATATGGATTCCCCCCCTATTGTTGTTGTCCGGTCCGAGTCTTGTGTCTGAAAACCATGGTATGATGTAAAACCTGTTAGTGCTGCTGTGCTTTTGTGAGCCTGAACCAGGTGTTTGTTACTGCACATATATCGACAGATTCCATACTGATGTGAGTCCTGAGTGCATGCATTCTGAGGGTTAGACATCAGTTGTTGAGCACCATCACTCTCCGTTTCCTGTACCCTGTAATGTCTATGGCTGTGGTTATGTCTTCTGACCCTCGCTTCAAACAGCCACTATGTGTGTGTCAAGAGACTAAGGCAGTTTGTGAAAGCCTAGGGGTGAGAGGTGCATGGCTTCCATAGCGAATGTACATGGCATGTTGAGGATGTAATCCCAGGCTGACAGACATTGGATCTCCTGTGAATGACAACAATATGTTAGGCAACTGTTAAAAGTGATCATGTCATCTGTATACTGTGAAGTAGTACTTGGTGAGGGTAAGATGCTACACAAGGTCAGGGTCATACTGTCCTGGGCTACATGATCAGAGAGCCCCTCTATGTCTCTTGTCATGTTGTCCATGGAGGAACGTCTGAGAGTCTACACAGCAGAATGGTCAATGATGGAGCCATATTTGTACTTGCAGTGGACTGACAACAGTGCATGTGTCATGTGGCATATCATGGCACCCGACACACAGCACAAAGGAGAACAAAAGCCACCCAGTAATGCATATAGTGTGCTGTGTTAATGCATATCTCTCCAGTATCATAACATAGTTAGGTCGAGGTTTGAATCCTGCAAATGCTGAGTATGAATGTGTGTGTGTGAGTCTGCCTTTGAGAGGAGTGGCCTTTTTGAAGACTGTGGAAATACATTAGGAGTGGTGAATACTGGTTCTCCTTTCACAGTCATGTCATGCAATTCCACAACCACTGCTGGTAAAGACCCACAGAAAAGGGTTTGTGTTATACATTTATAATTTCCATTTACATTCCCTCATTGTAATGCATGATATATTTATTTCAGAACCAAGTTATTTGTACAGCTGCTGTGGCTTAGTGGTAATTCATGCAGTCTATTGTGTCAATGGTCTGAGGTTCGAGTCTGACAGAGGTTTTTTATTTTGCTGCTCAGCAGAACAAGGGCCCTGCCATAGAGTAACTAAGGCACTTTTAAGCAGTAGTAGGTGGGTTCGCGTGGGTTTATATGATGCTTAGTGACGCTTAGCTAAGCGCACACATGCGCACACTCGCTTAATCCCACTTACTAATGCTTAAAAGTGCTTACTCCTGCTAACGCCCACGCTAATTTCTTTGAAAGAAAAGAAAATGGGGAGATAGGAAAGTGGTAAAAAAGGGGGCACAGAGAGGGAAAGACAGTAGGAAAACAAGCTCGGGATGTGCAGGATGGGTGTAGGGAAGGTCCATAGCTGCCCATTTCTTTACCAGCAACAGCTGGCATAGGGGATCAGCGACTAAATGCTGGATCTCCCTACGCACCACAACCCGGACCCTTCGGAGGGTGTCAGGAGGCCCTTCTCTGCCCATGCTTGCAGGGGTGCGAGCCCCATCCCCTGCAGCGCTTCCACCCAAAGGTGGCACAGGACCTACAGAGGAGGGTGGCCCGGGCTGGGCACCAGACCTGATGGTGCCAGGTGCAACTGCCAGCTGAGGTGAGACAGGTGGGTCCGCTGGGACCGGCCTTCCCATACGTTCTGTGATTAGGTGTGTTTAATTACAACATAGACAACAGCATTCCAAGTTAGTTGTAACAGCATGCAGCAATATTCCCATTAACCCAATACACCAGGGTTACAACAGTTGAACAGCAAGCATAACACATGCATGTATTGAACAACAGCATGCAGGGACGATTGGTGGCAACAGGCCACCAAGATTGTGGTGTTTTAACAGGGGACATGCATCAAAGTAAGTTCAGATTATATATAACAAAAGGATATATGTCCCAACAAATGTTATGAGATTAGACATACCCATTGAGGTGAGGAATTGCATTGTTTATGCACATGGAGTACGGTGTAAAAAGAAACCTCCATTAGCATCTTATTGGTACTTTAACTGTACACTACATTCCTATTGACTGCAGGTGTATATCCCCTACATGTATTCTTACACTAGGCAACATGCATTTGATTGCATTATGGGTTTTGCTACTTCATGATATACCTGGCCTATATCTGACATGGTAACTGTCCAGGATGCAGATGTTACTGCTACATACTTGTATTAAATTGACTTGTTTATGTATCTGCACATCTGGATGTGTTCACATGGCTTTTTCACTTGTTTTCTACACAACCCTGCTTATCAGGTAATACACTAACATTTCTGGGGAACACCCTGACAGGCTACTCGTGTGCCAGATTTACCTATGCATGTCAGCCATTTCACAACTGTTTAGGACTGTTGCATACTTCACAGCTACTGGCACTTCCTTCATCCACTTTATATGGGACTGCACTACTGGGGGTTGTCAGCACTTACTACAACAGAGTAACATTTCTTCAGTGCAAGGGTACAGCAACATTTCTGAGTAACTGGCACATACACACTGCAAGTATTATACCTTTCTTATTTACATTAAAACTCTTTTCTACAGGCTTTCTCCTGTATTTGACATTACACTGCACAGTAGACCTATTCAGGAAATGTTATACCTTTATTGTTAGGTTACAATACTGTTTTACAGGCTCACTCACATTTTATCTATAACAGTTCATGCAGAGATAGTATTCCAGACATGTTTTTGCTTTATTCATAGGTTACTACACTCTATTCCTGCCTATCTGACTTATGATATGTAACAGTACATGCAGATGATTTATTCAGGGAATGAATGTTTTATACTTCACAGCTACTGCCACTTCCTTCATCCACTTCCTATGGGACTGCACAACTGTGGATTGACAGCACCTAATACAACAGTACTATTTATTATTGCAAGGGTACAACAACATTTCAAAGTAAGTGACACAGACACACTCCAAGTTTTATACCTTTATTAATTACATTGAACACTCTTTTCTACAGGCTCTCTCCTTTACTTGTTATTACAGTGCATACGGAAGACATATTCAGGACATATTATACCTTTCTTGATAGGTTACAACACTCTTTTTCAGGCCTGCTTACTTATATGTTATGACAATACATGCAGGGATAGTATTCCAGAATTATTTTAGCTTGATTGGTGGGTTAGTACACTCAATTTCTGGCTCACTGACATTTGTTATATAACAGTCTATGCAGAGGATTTAATCAAAACATTTTATTGCTGTATTATTGGGCTTAAACACTTTTCTCATGCTCACTCACATATATCATGTAACAATACATGCAGAATATTTACTATCCTGCCTGGTGGCGCAGCCTTAGCAGCCTATCTGCATAGGCTTGCTGATTCATAGTGTGAGCACCTGCAGCTGTGGAGTAAATAAAGGGATACTGAGACATACCTATCCATTATTTAGACTATATAAGCTTATCTTAGATACTGCATTCCATGGCTACCTACTTAGTAGTGGGGTATCCCGCATTTGGCGGGCCTCCTGGATCCACTGGTACAGAAGGTCCTGCTTCCACCTCTTCAGGTCTTCATGGTGGTGACGGACCTGCTCACCAGTCTGAGGGACACCTGTGGCACTGGTGAGTTTATGAGCCAACCGGTTCCAAGCCTCTGCCTTATACTCCGTTCCTTGGAACTGACCCTGCAGGAGTCGAGTATCATGCTGATGGACTAGGAGCCAAACCATATATCTTGCCTCTTCGATGCCCTAGCGTTGCGCTTGAAAGCATGCACCCTCTACATCCCCAGACATTCTAACTGCAGATGGGAGCTACAATCAGTTATGGCGAGTATTCCCGCCTATGTGGCTTAAATATGCCGCATTTCCCGCACTTTTCTGTGATTGGCCGTTTTTGAATATTCTCAGCTGACTGCAGACATGCTTAGCAA